>NW_027718394.1:0-323 GCF_054177405.1 Leptonychotes weddellii | reverse complement strand
TGACAGGAACCATGCCATTGTATTATTCTGTGCTCCATATATGGGCTGAAATGAGGTCTGTCTCATGAATATTTGCTATATGAGAGAAAAAATTAAACTATCAAATTAATCTTTAAATTGCAGGGCTTATCAAGATGTCCATCGACAGATGAATGGATAAAGAAGAGGTGGTATATATATACCATGGAATATTATGCAGCCATCAAAAGGAATAAGATCTTGCCATTTGCAATGACGTGGATGGAACTGGAGGGTGTTATGCTGAGTGAAATAAGTCAATCAGAGAAAGACACGTATCATATGACCTCACTGACATGAGGAAT
>NW_027718393.1:0-323 GCF_054177405.1 Leptonychotes weddellii | reverse complement strand
CAGGAAAGAGCAGATTAAAACCTGTTAACTCAATTTTCTTTCCCATCACAATGCTTATTTTAATGTAAAGATTAGAGCTGGCTGACCAATTGCATCTTCACCATCTGCTGTCACACAGCATAACATTACTGCTTCTTCCACATCTGTCTCTCCAGGGATTCTGTATCAAAAGCAATTTCCCATGAGACTGACATCCTTATAGCTGCACAGAATAAAACCTCCTTATCCACAAGAATGTAGAGACTCTTCCCTCCCTCCTCTAGCCTACCAGTTTGCTACCACCACTTGTTAAAAATCACCCCCAGGATGCGGAGAAAGGGGAA
>NW_027718392.1:0-323 GCF_054177405.1 Leptonychotes weddellii | reverse complement strand
AAGTTTTAAAATACCACTGCCAGTTTGAAGATGGCAACTTAGATTTAATATCTCCCTCAATTCTTCTTAGAAATCATAGAAAGCAGAAAGGAGACCAGGAAACAGCAGGACAAAACACATTTTCGGGCGCCTGGGTGGCTCAGTTGGTTAAGCGACTGCCTTCAGCTCAGGTCATGATCCCAGGGTTCTGGGATCGAGTCCCGCATCGGGCTCCCTGCTCTGCGGGGAGCCTGCTTCTCCCTCTCCCACTCCCCCTGCTTGTGTTCCCTCTCTCGCTGTGTCTCTCTCTGTCAAATAAATAAATAAAATCTTTAAAAAAAAAA
>NW_027718391.1:0-323 GCF_054177405.1 Leptonychotes weddellii | reverse complement strand
CAGAGGGAGAGGGAGAGGCAGGCTGCCCACTAAGCAGGGATCCTGATGTGGGGCTCCATCCCAGGACCCTGAGATCATGACCTGAGCCTAAGGCAGATACTTAACCAACTGAACCACACAGGCGCCCCAAGAAATCAGTTATTTAAAAAGAACCTTTGTCTTAAGAGTTTAAAGCATCCAGGTTAGCAGGAGAACTTTTCAGCATCACAGAAGGCTGTTTCTCACACCAGCTCGTAATGGCTTCATTTCCCAGTGCAGTGGCGGTGTTCAGGGTTCCAGCAATGCCTCATCTGTCGACCAGAAGTCAGGGTTAATCCCATATC
>NW_027718390.1:0-323 GCF_054177405.1 Leptonychotes weddellii | reverse complement strand
GGTCAGGAGCATTTTATAATCAAAATAACAAAGAGAATAGCCTCCATGCTCAGCTAAATCTGATGACTTAATAAGGTAAAATGACATGTTCAAAGTGAGATGAGAAGTAATCATTTTAAGAGGCTGACATGGATTGGTACTGATTCCAAATATAGAACTTGTCCCTAGGTGTACTTTAAAATAGGAGGCAAGTGCTTTAAAAATTATTCCAAAGTTGAAGAACATTCACAGTTGCTGCTAACAAGGCAAAGCATGTTTAAGTTCCCTGTCATGCTTCTCTCATCCCCAACCCCCAACCCCTTTTGTCTAGGTAATCCCTTTTT
>NW_027718389.1:0-323 GCF_054177405.1 Leptonychotes weddellii | reverse complement strand
AAAATCACATATTTATGAATATGGAGAAAAGTTCAGTATATTTTTGAGCAAAAACTAAGTTTAGTTATTATGCAATATCAGTGCTGTGAATTAGTTTGTTTATAAATACAGCAGGAAAATCGTCTAGAAGAGGATGCACCAAAATGTCAATAGTGACTATCTTTTAAAGATGAACTTACAGTTGACTTAGTTTTCATTTCCATGTTTTTTTTCTTTTTAAGATTTTATTTCATTATTTGACAGAGAGAGAGAGAGAAAACATGCAGGGAGAGGGAGAGGGAGAAGCAGGCTCCCCACTGAGCAGAGAGCCCAATGCGGGACAC
>NW_027718388.1:0-323 GCF_054177405.1 Leptonychotes weddellii | reverse complement strand
AGTCCTGCCTCAGTGCCCCAGGGACCGTGGCATGGGTGGTGGAGGGCGCGATCCCCACCCCTCCTGGCACCCCGCCTCTGTCCTTGTTGGAGGCTCCTGCCGCGGGGCGGGAAAGCGTCCCCGTACTGGCTCGGAGGTCTGGAGGGGGCTGCTGCAGCCGAGGCGAGCTCTCCGTCCCCGCGAGGAGACGCCGTTCTGGCTTTGATGGGTCTTGAGTGGAATTGTATCCCCTCGGATAATCCACTCGCTGCATAAGCACTCTTACGAGCATGCTGATAGTCTTGCTTTTCTAAACGTATTGTTCCCTGGTTGAAACACATTTT
>NW_027718387.1:0-323 GCF_054177405.1 Leptonychotes weddellii | reverse complement strand
AGTACTTCAAAGAGATTCTAATTTTAAACTCACAGTCACACTTGTGAAATTCTCTTTTCCTCTCCTTTCTACTTCTCTCCTGTTCTCAGACTACTCTGCTCTTCACATCTCTCTGGCCCTGGAAGGTTCTGGTTCCCTGTTCCCACATCATGGAGGTCACTGGATCCAGCCTCCTCTGCTTCTGGCACCTTCCTAGCTCACAGATCATCTTCCTAATTCTTCAGAACAGAAGAGACCGTAGGAGCTGAGCAGCCAGCAAGTGTTCTTCCAAGTAAGTGATTTGGAAAGGTGAGGGAGAGGGAAAAACATTTCTTTCAAGATTT
>NW_027718386.1:0-323 GCF_054177405.1 Leptonychotes weddellii | reverse complement strand
TTTAAAAAAAAATTTATCTAATAGATATATGGCTACTTGGGTTGTCTATTTCTTCTTGAGTGAGCTTTAGTAACTTGTCTTTCAAGGAATTTGTCCACTTCATCTAGTTGTTGTTGAATTTTTGGCATGTTGTTCACAATTCTTACTTACTACTCTTTTAATATATATGAATCCTATAGTGAGTTGCCTCCTTTATGCCTGAAATTGGTAATTTGTATCTTCTCTCCTTTATTTTTGATCAATATAGCTAGAGATTTATAAATCTGATTGATATCATAAAACCACTTTTGGATTAGTTGGTTTTCTCTATTGTTTCTGCCCTC
>NW_027718385.1:0-323 GCF_054177405.1 Leptonychotes weddellii | reverse complement strand
AAATATACATTCATGTATATCATGATTATGTCTATTTCTGTCTCTGCTGCCAGCCCTTTAGTCTAATCACTGCAACAGAATCCTAACAGAGTTTTCTAGGCCGAATCATTTTGGGTAGTCTTAATTTTGTTCATTTGTATGTTACAAATTTCACAAATAAGTATTAATTTTAGTGAAAATTTATATTGAAATAAATGATGCCATTGGAAAAGAACACACAGACACATAACAGTAAAAGAAAGATTTGCAAATACATGTGTGAAAAGACATGGTGTTTTCCTCGGATGTTATCACTGGCTATAGAGAAGTATTCTATGTTTTAA
>NW_027718384.1:0-5490 GCF_054177405.1 Leptonychotes weddellii | reverse complement strand
AAAAAAAATAATATGTTTTCTCTATTTTTTCCTTTGATCACTCTGGAGATTTATCAAATTTATTGATTTTTTCAAAGCCAAATTTTGTTTTCACTGATTTTCTATTTTTGTCCACTTTATATTTTCTTAATTTCAGTTTCAGGTGTATTATATCCTCCTTTCTACTTATTTTGAGTTTAATTTATATCTTTTTCTAACTTCTTCAGGAAGATGCTTAAATCATTGGTTTTAAACTGAGGGTTGCTGGAGTGGTGGGGGGTGAGAGGGATGGGGTGGCTGGATGATAGACATTGGGGAGGGTATGTGCTATGGTGAGCGCTGTGAATTGTGCAAGACTGTTGAATCACAGACCTGTACCTCTGAAGCAAATAATACATTATATGTTAAAAAAAAAAAAAAGAAGATAGCAGGAGGAGAAGAATGAAGGGGGGGAAATCGGAGGGGGAGACGAACCATGAGAGACTATGTACTCTGAAAAACAAACTGAGGGCTCTAGAGGGGAGGGGGGTGGGAAGATGGGTTAGCCTGGTGATGGGTATTAAAGAGGGCACGTTCTGCATGGAGCACTGGGTGTTATATGCAAACAATGAATCATGGAACACTACACCAAAAACTAATGATGTAATGTATGGTGATTAACATAACATAATAAAAAAAATCATTGGTTTTAACGACTTTTGTTTTCTAATAAAGCCTTTAACTCTATAGCATTTCGTCTAAGCAACTTCTTTAGTAAAATCACTTATTATGTTGTATTCAAATCTTTTTATAATAAGAAAGATTCATGCACTTCAAATCTTTTCTAGTATTCATTTTGATCTCTTAGGGAATTTATGAAGAGTGTTCAATTTCTCAAGTTTTGGAAGGATCTAAATAATCTTTTTGACTTCTAATTTAATTCAATTTTGTCAGAAAACATACTCTATGGAATTATAATACTTTTAAATTTATTAAAAGTTGCCATGTGGCCAAGAATATGGCCAATTTCTGTAAATGTTCCATTTGTACTCAAAGTATATTCTGTTGCTTTGGAATAGAGTATTCTATAAAAATAAAAAGAATTTGGTTCATAGTGCAGCTTTAGCTTTCAAATCTTTGACTTTGTTTAAATCCTCAACTATTTAAATCCTCTGAAATTGTTTAAATCCTCAACTATTTGTCCTATCAGTTTTTGCTCATGTATTTTGAAGCCTTGTCATTAGATACGTATATTTTGGGATTGCTGTCTTCTTGATTAATTGGCTCCTTATAATTATAAATGTTCCTTTTATTTCTAGTAATATTCATTGTCTTCAAGTCTGCCTTTCTGATATCACTATTACTACAACTTCCTTATGTTTAGGGTTTTCTTGGTATCTTGCTGTTTGTTTGTTTTTTTCTTTTTTTTATTATTATGTTATGTTAATCACCATACATCACATCATTAGTTTTTGATGTAGTGTTCCATGATTCATTGTTTGCGTATAACATCCAATGCTCCATGCAGAACGTGCCCTCTTTAATACCTATCACCAGGCTAATCCATCCTCCCAGAGGTACAGACCTGTGATTCAACAGTCTTGCACAATTCACAGAGCTCACCATAGCACATACCCTCCTCAATGTCTATCACCCCGCCACCCCATCCCTCCCACCCCCCACTGCTGTTTGTTTTGTTGGTGTTCATTCTCTTATTTCTTTTCCCCAGCCTTCTTTTGGGGATGAAAATATATTTACATTTCATCTCAGCTACTGGGTTATTAGTTATACATCAATGTTTTACTTTTAGAAGTTTATCCAGTGTTTACAGTAAGTTTCTTAAACTTGTCAAAATCTTTCAATTAAGATTGTATTGTCACGTATAATATAACATCCTTTTAACAGTATATTTATGTTTCTATTCTTACATTTTTTTCTTTGTATATATAAACCACTAATTTTTATTATTTTGCTTTAAATGGTCAATTTTCTTCTAAAGAATTTAAAAGAAAATAAAGATATTTTATAATTACCATTATATGTACTAATTCTGTTGCTCTTTTTGTTCCTTTATCTGGCTTCAGAGTCAGTCTGGCATCATATGCTTTCAGCCTGAAGAACCATATTTAGCATTCTTTATCTCTCTCTAATTGTCTGAAAAAAGTTTTAAATCTTTTTTTGGAAGGACACTTTTGCTCATTATACAAATTTGTTGACTTTTTCCTTTAGCACTTTGAAGGTGCTATTTCATTGTCTTCTGTTTGCATTGCTATCATTTTTTAAATTTGAGTATAGTTAATACACAATGTTACCTTAGCTTCAGGTGTACAACATAGGGATTCAACAAGTTTATACATTAAGCTGTGTTCACCACAAATGTAGCTACTACCATCTGTCTCCATACATCACTATCACAATATCACTGCCTATGTGCCCTATGCTGTGCCTTTTATTCCCATGACTTATTCATTCCATAACTGGAAGCCTTTATCTCCCACTTCCCTTCACCCATTTTGCCCTACCTCCACCCTCCTCCTCTTTGACAACCATCAGTTTGTTCTCTGTATTTAGAAGTCTGATTCTGCTTTTTGTTTGTTCATTCATTTTTGTTTTGTTTTGTTTAGATCTCACTTATGAATGAAATCATATAGTACACCTCTTAGAATGGCTAAAATCAAAAAGACAAGAAATAACAAGTGTTGGTTGGTAAGGATGTGGAGAAAAAGGAACCCTTATACACTACTGGTAGTAATTTAAATTGATACAGTCACTGTGGTAAACAGTATGGAGGCTCCTCAAAAAATTAAAAACAGAAATGCCATAAGATCCAATAATTCTACTATTGGGTATTTACCCAAAGAAAACAAAAACACTGGGACCCCTGGGTGGCTCAGCTGGTTAAGCATCCAACTCTTGGTTTCAGCTCAGGTCATGATATCATGGGTCATGAGATTGGGCCTCACTGCCCCCCACCACTGCTCAGCGGGGAGACTGCTTGAGTTTCTCTCCCTCTGCTCCTCCCCTGACTTGCACCCATGCACACACATCCTCTCTCTTTTTCAAATAAATAAATCATTTTTAAAAAAAGAAAAAGAAAAACACTAACTTGAAAAGATATATGCACCTCTATGCTTACTGCAGCATTATTTACAATAGCCAAGATATGGAAACAACCTAAGTGTGCATCAATAGACAAATGAATAAGGAAGATGTGGTAATATATAAATGTTACATTATGTGGCAATAAAAAAGGCTGAGATCTTGCCATTTGAGACAACATGGATGGACCTAGAGGGTATTATGCTAAGTGAAACAAGTCAGGCTATTTGCATTGTTTTTAATGCAACATCTGTATTCTTATTTTTGTTCTGTATTATCTAATGTGTGTTCTTTCTCTTACTGTTTTTAAGATTTTTTTTAGTCACTGGTTCGGCAATTTAATTATGATTTCTTGGTGCGGTTTCTGTTTTATTTGCTCTGCTTGGAGACATCAGCATCCTGGGTTTGTGAATTCATTCTTTTTGTCAAATTTGGAAAATACTGGCCAATATTTCTTTAAATATATTTCAGTGTTACTCATTCCTTGTCTTCTGGGACTCCAATTAAATGTATGTATGTTAGATCAACTGGCATTGTCCCACCCTAAGATCTTTGCTTCAGTTTGGAAAGTTTCTATTGTAGTGCTAGCTATGTTCTCAGTTCATTAGTCTTTTCTTCTGCAGTGTCTATCCTGTGGTAAGCCTATCCAGTGAATTTTTCATTATAGATATTCTATTTTCTAGCTCTAGAGTTTCCAGTTCCCATAGTTTGAATTTCTCTTCTCATTATGGTCATGTTTTCATTTAATTATTAAGTATATTTCTAATAACCTTTTTATTTTATTTTTTTTAAGATTTTATTTATTTATTTGACAGAGAGAGACACAGAGAGAGAGGGAACACAAGCAGGGGAGTGGGAGAGGGAGAAGCAGGCTTCCCGCAGAGCAGGGAGCCCAATGCGGGGCTCGATCCCAGGACCCTGGGATCATGACCTGAGCCAAAGGCAGACGCTTAACGACTGAGCCACCCAGGCGCCCCCCTAATAACCTTTTTAAAGCTCTCGCTTCCAAATTCATCTATTTTCTCTCTATTTTCTATTAGCTGATAGTTTTGCTGTTTCTGCATCGTATTTTTATGCTTCTTTGTATGCTTCTTTTATGCTACTAACTACTGAGTGGGGGAGAGGCCTTGTGAATACTATGTTATTGAGTGTCTGAATTTTATAGTATTTCTTTAGAAAGTTTTAAATTTTGTTATGAGAAGTAGCTGAATTACTCATGATATTAGTCTGAATATATATATATATATATTCATGACATGTTTTTAAGACTTCTTTTGGGCTTGTTTAGAATAATCTTTACTCAAATGTAGTTTGGATCTACTTTCTGGTGTCCTACAGTATGCCTCTGGTGCCCAAAGAAATCTCTCTATTCTGCATGACAAAAACTCTCATCTTTGTGTGAGCTCTGGAAATTATTTGACTTCTAACACCCTGATAATTGTTTCATTGGGTTTCACTCTGCACACACATACATTATTATTCAGCAACAGACTGAAGGCAAGCCTATGCATATTTCAGGAATTCTTTTTCTTCATAGTTCTTAACTCTTTAATGTTATGTTTTACAAATTTAAGCTGCTTCAACTTCCCCTGAACCCCTGTGTTAGGATTCAGAAAGTGATTCCATGTAGAAAACCAAGGATGTCACAGAGCACACCTCACTTATTTTCTCCTCTTAGAGTTCACAGTTCTATATTATCTGTTGTCCAATATCTGAAATAGTTCTTATATATTTCATTCAATTTTCTAGTTGTTTACAGTGGTAGGGCAGGACTAATACCAATTACTCCATCATGGCAGAAGTATAACAATTCTGTAAGTTTTAATGTGTATAATAATGTTAGTTCTACATAAACTAGGATTTTTCCAATTCCAGGCAGATTACAAATCTTTTCTCAATTACTCAGCCCTAAGATATCACAAATTGTATGGTTAAACCCTCTCAACACTTAAGAATTTTTTCCTCACTCCTATTTACAGCTGATATACTTGACTTTCCTGGCTTTTTTTTTTTTTTCCCTTGATGATATCTTTCAAACCTACTCATTTCCTTTTCCACTTCCACCTTAAATATATTCATCTTGGGCAACTGCCAAAATTTCCTGTTGTTCTTGACTCACATCCCTTTCTTTTTCACAAGTAATTTCAGGTGTAATTCTTCAAATACCACTTCCATCATGGCACTGGCATATCCAATCTGATCACCCCTCCTAAATAAGAGGGGTGGTATCTTTCATCTTTGTATCCCCTGTCTTTAGCACAAGAATTGAGAAAATCCTAGTGCTGAAATGAACATCTAGGAGTAAAGGAATGACCTTCCAGAATATGATATCTGGTACCCTGTTTGGTGGATTTAAAGTCACCATTAGAGAAAAGCATATTTAATTACTTGGGGCAGAGAAAGGCAGTGTCTCTCAAATTCAGAAAAGGATTA
>NW_027718383.1:0-323 GCF_054177405.1 Leptonychotes weddellii | reverse complement strand
CAAGAAGTTCTCTTTGCTTTTAGCAAACAAGAGCATTCGTCTAAAACAATGCAAGTCAGAAAACAAATGGCGTGGAAGTGGAGAAACCCTGTGAAAATTAATCCACTTTGGCTTACTCCCTGCAATTTACAACATAACAAAATAGACAGTGTGGAGAAACTTTATACTGGATGCCAGAGCTGTAGTTAACAAAGGAGATGGTCAGCACCTTTAATAAGTAGGCATGTATAGAAGAGATATTAAAATTTACTTTCAGCTAGCATGAAGGAAAAACCCCTAGCATTTTCTCAATCACTAAAAGCTCGTGACAGAAATGTTCTTTT
>NW_027718382.1:0-323 GCF_054177405.1 Leptonychotes weddellii | reverse complement strand
ATCATGACCTGAGCCGAAGGCAGACGCTTAACGACTGAGCCACCCAGGCACCCCGTTCTAGGAGTTTTTGCCAACAGGTATTCCCAAGTGTGGGAAGTGATCTGTGTCCACGTGGTTCATGACGGCACTGTGTGTCAGAGCAAAGATGGGAACTGTCCTCCTTGTCCATCCTTGGGTGACTGGACGAATTAGGTTGTCTATACAATGGAATGCTGCAGCGACGAGGGGGAATACAGTCCTGATAGGGAGCGCCTTCCCTGTCTATGGTACACCATCAAGTATGAAAAAAGGAAAGAAGAAGGAACACCCTTTTTTTTTTAAAG
>NW_027718381.1:0-323 GCF_054177405.1 Leptonychotes weddellii | reverse complement strand
ACTGGCTGAGCCACCCAGGTGCCCCTATTTGTTTTATTTTTATAACACTGAAATAAGCTTGAAAAAAAGCAGGAGACAAAACAAAAACAATGCATCCCTTACAGAGCCTAAGAGGGGTTGTTTTTGTCATCATACAAAAATTATGTGATCCGAAGGCCTCATTCAGCTCCAAACCTGATCAGCAAATAGGTTTTGTTTTGTTTTTTTTTTTAAAGATTTTATTTATTTATTTGACAGAGAGAGACACAGCGAGAGAGGGAACACAAGCAGGGGGAGTGGGAGAGGGAGAAGCAGGCTCTCCGACGAGCCGGGAGCCCGATGCG
>NW_027718380.1:0-323 GCF_054177405.1 Leptonychotes weddellii | reverse complement strand
AATGAGAGAACAAAATGCTAACAGGGTAACAACGTCCCCAGAAAATATACACTAAACAAGTAAGAAAAGACCTGAAACCGAGGGAAAAGAAAGGGAAAGAAAGAAAAAAGAAAAAGATAAAAACAAACAAAAAACAGAATATGATCAAATATGATCAGACTTGTGCATAGATCAGTGCCACACACTAGATTTTGGGCGTACTTTGGTCTGTTAGAAGAAAGTGCCTCCCAGAATTTTGAAGAAAGAAAAACTTATGTATGTACAAAAATAAGGGTTAAGACGATTAGGGATGGAATATGACTGTAAAGATGAAAATTGTAAAA
>NW_027718379.1:0-323 GCF_054177405.1 Leptonychotes weddellii | reverse complement strand
GACTCCAGGATCAGGACCTGAGCCGAAGGCAGTCGCTTAACCAACTGAGCCACCCAGGCGCCCAAGTTCATTCCACTTCTTACCAAATTCTAAATGTGATCATTTTGGTTTCCCATGGTTGCTCGGTTACATTTCCTGTTTGTCCAAATGAATTGATTAGAGCAGTACAATGCGAGCATAGGCATCTATAAAGCAAGACCTTTGACCTTATGAATGTATGCACTGCCTCTCATTTTTTTTATTTTTTTTTAAAGATTTTATTTATTTATTTGAGAGAGAGCAGCAGGGGAGGGGCAGAGGGAGAGGGAGAAGCAGATTCCCCC
>NW_027718378.1:0-323 GCF_054177405.1 Leptonychotes weddellii | reverse complement strand
CCCCAGGGCCATCCAGCTGTCAGGAGGTGCCCATGGGCTGCTGAGGGCGAGGGAGGGAAGCCAGAGCTAAAATACCAGTATGAAAACAACCAGATGAGAGGATCTCTTTGATTCTGTCTTGCTTCTAAAAAGAAAACAAGCTTATGGGGCGCCTGGGTGGCTCAGTCGGTTGAGCAGCTGCCTTCGGCTCAGGTCATGACCTGGAGTCCCGGGATCGGGTCCCGCATCGGGCTCCCTACTCGGCGGGGAGTTTGCTTCTCCCTCTCCCGCTCCTCCCTCTTGTGCTCTCTCTCTCAAATAAATAAATAAAATCTTAAAATAAT
>NW_027718377.1:0-323 GCF_054177405.1 Leptonychotes weddellii | reverse complement strand
TACTGTTGGATCCTATTGGCTAGTATTTTGGTGAGAATTTTTGCATCCATGTTCATCAGGGATATTGGTCTGTAATTCTCCTTTTTGATGGGGTCTTTGTCTGGTTTTGGGATCAAGGTAATGCTGGCCTCATAAAATGAGTTTGGAAGTTTTCCTTCCATTTCTATTTTTTGGAACAGTTTCAGAAGAATAGGTATTATTCCCTCTGCTCTTCCCCACCTTGTGGTCTCTGGCACTCTCTCTCTCTATCAAGTAAATAAATAAAATCTTTTTTAAAAGTCTGTTAAAAAAATTAAATTGAGTAAAAATGCTTTTCCTACATA
>NW_027718376.1:0-323 GCF_054177405.1 Leptonychotes weddellii | reverse complement strand
TAATAAAACTTTGTTTACAAAAACATGCAGCCAGCTGCATGTGGCTCTGGACTACAGGTTGCTTGATCCCTGGTTTAGTCCATTTTGTATCTATTTAAGGTGTGAGGTAGGGATCCGGGCTTACTGATTTTTTTCCAGATGGCTACCTAGTTGTTCCAGTATCATTTACTGAGCAGTATTAAGCAGGGAATAGTATTAACACTGATGTAAAATAGATGCCTGTTCACCAATTAAATAGATCAGTGCTTCTCAACATTTCTGTCATGAGGGTCCTATGTGTGAGTTGTCTTCATAAATGGGTTGTGTTACTTAGGTAAAAAGTA
>NW_027718375.1:0-323 GCF_054177405.1 Leptonychotes weddellii | reverse complement strand
GGGATCGAGTCCCACATCGGGCTCCCGGCTCAGCAGGAAGCCTGCTTCTCCCTCTCCCACTCCCCCTGCTTGTGTTCCTGCTCTCGCTGTCTCTGTCTGTCAAATAAATAAATAAAATCTTTAAAAAAAAAAAAAAAAAAAAAACAAAGCCATCCAAAACTTACCTATTTTGATGTATAGCCACTAAAATGTAGACTACCTCAAAATATCAACCTTGTTATCTTACAAAGGATCTGTCTTTAAAGTCATTCCTTCAGGTTAAAGAATGTCCCCTACAAGATCAGTTAAAATATAAATGTTACCTGAGTGCTGTAAAAAATTAG
>NW_027718374.1:0-323 GCF_054177405.1 Leptonychotes weddellii | reverse complement strand
TCTTACTGATTAAGGTACTACAGTCAGATTTTTTCTTTCCCCATGGAGAAACAGGGATGTTGTTGATGGCATTGTGATTGTTTCAGTTGTTGTGGAGAATAATCTGTCAATACGTTTGCATCACAATGTTGTTATTGATGGTGCTGGTGCTGGTGGAGATGGTGCTGGTGCTGATGGTGGTGGTCCTGCTGCTGGTGCTGGTGGTGCTGGTGCTGGTGATGCTGGTGATGGTGGTAATGGTGCTGGTGCTGATGGTGGTGGTGGTGGTGGTGGTGGTGATGGTGCTGGTGGGGATGGATGGTGGTAATGGTGCTGCTGGTGCT
>NW_027718373.1:0-5491 GCF_054177405.1 Leptonychotes weddellii | reverse complement strand
AAAATCTTTAATTTAAAAAAAGAAAAGGGAAATCCATGTAGAAAGTTGGGTGAATCCTACTATTTATCTTGATACCATCAAGCATTTGTGTATCTGTTTTTCTTCATTCTGATTCCATGTCACAAATCAAACCTTTGAGTATGGTACGGCTTCTTACAGTGGATACAATTAGTTGCCCACCAAGCATCCATCCCATTCCGTATATACTGATTAGCATTGTATTGTAGTTTGGGTGGTATTACCATCCTTTAACTCCAGAGATCAACCATAAACCAATTCTCATAAACCCATACTCTTTGTCACAGTGATTGACTCAGGGATGGACACTGACCTAGGCCTAAACCAATCCTCTGGCTACAGTGATATTCATGGACAGGTATTTACCTAAGTTGGCCCAATCAAAATGAAGTCTAGGACCTTTGTTTGATAGCTGGAGAGAGAAGCCATCCTTCTTTTACTGAAGTTGAATTTTTAAAAATGTGCATACATCTTATTGCTGCAAGCAGCCATTTTGTAGCCATGAGAAGTAATCCTAGGAGGGTGCCAGTATGATGAAAAATAGAGCAAATAGATGGAAAGGAATTTAATCCTTGGTGATTAAACTGCTGGATCAAGCCTTACCTGGAACACTCCCTACCACAGTCCTTTTGAGTTCTCTTTATTGTTTAACCAAATTGGTTTTTTTTTTCTTTTTCTTGGGGGGTGGGGAGAGTGCTCGAGCGGGGAGCAGAAAGGGGCAGAGAGAGGGAGAGAGAGAACCCTAAGCAGGCTCCACACCCAGCGCAGAGCCCAATGCAGGGCTCAGTCTCACAACCTTGAGATCATGACCTGAGCTGAAACCAGTCAGATGCTCAACCAACTCAACCACCCAGGCACCCCACTATTACTTGTTTTTAGGTATATTTTAGTAGATTATTCATAAAGATCTCTGTACAGAGTCAGAAAGCAATGATTGAATGGACCTTATACATTCCCTTTGATATTAATTTCTCATTGTGAAAAAAAAATTGGCATTTCAGTTTGATATATTATTTTCTTTAGCTTGTTTCAGGTAAGATGTGGATTCATTCTCAGGATCCTGACAAATTTTAATTTCTGGCTTTGTCCTGCGAGGGACCACAGTAATACTGTCAAGGTAAGGAATATCATACTAAGGAGGTGTCGAGAAGACCTTAGTAACCATGCGTGGTCTGCCTCAAAAGCTCTCCTCGAACTTGAGCTTGCATTTCATCTCTTTGAACTTCTGTAGCCATTGGAAATTCTTCTGAATATCAGGGATTGCTCTAAATTAGCAGCCAGTGCTAGCTGCACTGTTGGGTACCTGGTCTCTGACACTTTGCCTCCCAATCCTGGGAGCCTCTCACCTTAGGTCCTTAGATGGCATTCTCTGCTTAGCAAAGGGTAGCCAAGTCTTCTTTCTACAAAGGTGTGGGCCCTTTGCATGTGGCCATGATGGATGTGATAACATCTAGCACAGTGCCTAGTATATAGTGCATTGACTCTCAATCTGAGGGGCCCCTCTACTTCTGTCATTGGCTACCCTGATAAGGTTGGAAGATACCAAGTTCAGTGAAGGTTCAGACTTTTTCCCCATATTGTTAGACACTCTTCTCAGTTATCTACAGGTACTAGATGAGAATTTTTTTATGGGAAATTGTGTCTTCTCAGTGTTTCCCTCCTTCCTCCTTCCCCTAAAGAGATCTGTGCATCATTTCTTCTTTTGCTGGCCCTGGGTAAAAATATATTACACACAGAATAGTAGCAACACGTTAACAGTGGGGTTGTTTCCACGTGGTGTGCTCGTGAAGCATTTCTTTCTAAAGGGATTCAAGATACCAAAAAAAAAAAAAAAAGTGCTAATAAAGACTGCAATTTTACCAAAAACCTGAGCGTTTATTGCTTTTAATTTTACTCTAGAAGTTGAGGACTCCTTGAATGAAGGGAGAGTTGTGAATGAAATTCTGTTCAGCCTTCTTTTAGAAATATCCATGGACACCTACTCCATCAGTTGTGGCTAAATGCAGAGCTATTCACCCTTTCAGTATCAAGACAAGATGCACTTCGAATTTAAGTCCATAAACATTTAAACTCAGTCACTCTAAACCTAGTGTGGCCCTGACTTGTATTTTCTCATTTCCAGTGACGGGACCATTTTTTAAAAGAGCCTGCTGAGTGAACTGGTTGAATGGAGTGCCATGAAGGTCTTTAATAAATTATAGGTGGATTTATGGGTTCTGCTCGGGGCCAAGGTAGGTTGGCTGAGTTGAAATGAAATGAGACATATTCATTCAGAAGGTCCAGTGGGTCCTCAGTATTAAGGAAAGAAGATTCATGAACAGATGCTATGTTTTTCACCTCATAGGCTTCCTATTCTACATGGACAATTGTCTCTAGGATTGAATAATCCCATCACATGAATGGGACACATTGTCTAGTTGGTTACTTAGGACAATTTCTTCAGAGTAACCCAAACTTACCTTATGTAAAATCATAGGCATGAGCAAACTCTCAAAACCAACCCCATGGTTAAAACAGGAAAGCCTCAAAGCAATCCAAGATGGATGGGCCTCGTTTGTATTCTTATCATCTCTAAGAACAGGTATGTCACAACCTCTCTTGTGACTGGTGTTTCCCAGCCTGGATTACATTTCTACCTCCCATGCTCTCATTAGGAGGAAGAGATGACCATAGATGACGGGTGAAAGCTTCTGCTGAGCTCGGCCACTTGTAGGGATGTTGTTGACTTTGTCAGTCCATTGTGACTTTCCATACACATTTATAAGTGAACCTCCTGTGAACTGTGCTCCCGAGAAAAGTGTGAAGATGAGAAGGAGTGAGAATCTAAATTCGACAACAGTGTTTCCCTAAACCGGGGCCAGAGTGTTGGCAGAAGCTGTGATGTTTGGCAATTATTGCTGAAATAACTGGGATTCTTGAAGGAGTGTTCAGGAATCCTGAAGATTATGGATGTTGAATATGTATATTGAAAGGGAGAGAGCTGTCCTATCTCCCGCTGAAAGCAGTTACATGGGCCTAATTCCTCCCTGAGCACTAATGATGTGCATCGGGCCTCCCCTTTCCTTGACATGAGTTTCTCTTCAACTCTCTCTTTGGGATGGTTGATAATTAACATGGGGGTTTGCTATCTGCCTTCATTGAACTTGTGTGGTCATTTTATGCTGCTCAGCCCAGCGATCTAGCTAGTGACATCATTGGGCTAATGACTAATGTGCCTGAAGCAAAACAAGGACAATTCTATCTAAAAGAAAATTTTCTTCCCTTATTTTCCTCTTCCAGAGGATCATTGGGATGGCTAGAATTTATATGTTGTGCATGCAGTAGAAGAGCTTCTGGTAGATAGTGCAAAGGACAAGGAAAAAAATAAAGAAGGGAAGATAATGAGCAAACTCCTCTTTGTTGGAAAAAATATTTGCTGTTTTTCTGCCTCCGAAGTTTTCTGTAACGTTTCCTAGAATGTTAACCTAGAAGCTCGAGTGCTTTCTGCTGGGTTTCTTTGAAGGTCCTACTCTGTGGAGAAAGGCCAACAAAAGAGCACTTCCTGATGCAGGGGATGGAACCATCTCTCTTTGCTCTAGAATCAAGTTGTAACACGAGTCTGGACATTTGTCAGGGGGTGTCTTGACACTGGAAGAATAGGCAAGTAAGAAAGAAATGGAATTAGTGATTGAAGCGCATTGATATTGTTGGGATCTTGATACACATTGCCAGTTTGCACCCGAGAGAGGTTATACCAGTTATCCACACGCTAGCTCTGTCAGAGCATGCTCACCACCAGTATTGTTACCTTTCACATCTTTACAAATGTGATAGACTGAAAAAGACATTGAGCCAGACTCAAAAGGCAGCTTACTGTATGGTTCTATTTCCGTGACATCCCAGAGAAGGAAAAACTATCAGGGAAAAAAGTTGGATTGGGGTTTGGGTATGAGAAGGATTGACAGGAGAGAGATCTGAGGGAATTTCTTAGGGCTGATGGAAATGTTCTATATCTCGATTTTGCTGGTGCTTTCACGACTACACATTTGTCAAAACTCACTGAACTATACATTTGAAAAGGGTGAATTTTACTGTACATAAATTATACTTCAATAAACCTGACTTTAAAAATGACATTGCCTTGTGGTTTTAAGTCACAGTTCTTTTGCAGTGAAATTGAACAGCTTTATATTTATTTGCCATTTGTATTCCTTCTTTGGAGAATTGTCTTTTCATCCCATTGCAGAATTGTCTACGGACTCTGAGCCTTTTTTCTATTAATCGGGGTGATCTTTTAATATCGTCTGTCAAACTTGTTAAAAATATTTTTTTAATTTCTTTTTTCACTTTATTTGGACTATTTTACGTCTTTATTTGATCTAGCCAAATTTATTGACTTTTACTCTAATGGTTCCTTTACTTTTTTAGAAGAACTTCCCGATAGAAACCTTTGGAACATGGAAATGTCTCAGTACATGCTACTTTAGTTTCTCTTGGGAATTCACCAGGTAGGCTGTGGGTAGACTTTTCAAATTAAAAGAAGTAAACAACCCCTCTGTGCATCAGCGTAGTTGTCGACCTCCCTAAAAGACGCTCATTGGGCTCATGGCTCATCCTCTCTTCCTGCTCCTCGGGGCTCCACTGGGCTGAGAGCCGAGCCACACCCTGGCCTCACCGACTCTCTCTCTCCCCCCCGCAGCGGCAGCGGCAACAGTGGTTTAGACCCAGGGCCCCGGGAAGTGATTTATAGCAATAGAAATTGACGAAAGCCTCAATCAGTTGAAAACCTCATTTAACATTTCCCGCTGCTCTCCAGTTTTTGGAAGTTCTGTTTTGTCCTGATTTGCTCCATAATGAGATTTGGGGAAAAAACTATGACCTCACCTGTACATTCCAGTAATTAATTATTTATTTAGTTATTTATTTTAAATATTTTATTTATTTATTTTAGAGAGAAAGAGAGAGACAGCGAGCGAGCAGGGGGAGGAGCAGAGCGAGAGGGAGAGAGAATCTCCAGCCGACTACGCGCCGAGTGCAGAGCTGGACACGGGGCTCGATCCCAAGACCCTGAGATCAGGGCCTGAGCCGAAACCAAAAGTCGGATGGTTAACCAGCTGTGTCACCCAGGTGCCCCTCAGTAATTATTTCCTGAATGCTGACCATGTGCCTGGAGCGTGGCCGGGTGCTCGACGTATAGTGGCGGGTGAGATAGACTAAGTTTTTGTCCTCATAGCACTTACAGGCAGGTTATGCCAATAGTCAATGAATAAGTATCAAATTGTGACATAAGATAATTGGCAATTATGATAAATGCTTTGACAGGAACAAAGAGGATGTTGTCCCCCTGTCGAAGTGGGGGTGCAGAGAGTGGCAGGGTTCTCCCTTTTCTCACACCAATCTGAAAAGTTTTATTTGGCCCCAAGCTTCCTATAAATTTTCACTTCTAGGAAGACTTCAGCAGAAGAAAAATGTTTGCAAAACCAGTGCCCTGTGG
>NW_027718372.1:0-323 GCF_054177405.1 Leptonychotes weddellii | reverse complement strand
GTGGAAAACAAATCAAAAAGCAGTTAAAGAGAGTTACCGTGTGACCCAGGACACGAAATTCCACTCCCAGGCTATGCCTAAACCCAACCAAAACCACACATCCACACCAGTGTTCACAGCGGCACTATTTATAATAAGCAAAAAGTGGAAGTAACACAAGTGTCCACCAAATGATGAACGGATCCATAAAGTGTGGTCCAGGCACGCACCGGAACCGCTCAGCCGCAAGAGGGCAGGAAGCTCGGGCACACACTGCAGCATGTGTGAGCACGTGCTGCCCGGCAAAACCAGCAGTGAGTCAGATGACTCCATGCTGCAAGGGC
>NW_027718371.1:0-323 GCF_054177405.1 Leptonychotes weddellii | reverse complement strand
TTCTGCCTTCCAGGGCTCATGGCACTGCACAGAACAAAGGGTCAAACACGCCATCCTCCTGAGGTCTCTTCTCTTTTCATCTTCCCAGAAGGTGCCATTCAGCCTGGGAACCTGTGCTGGGGGATAGGAGGATGGGGGTTGTTATAAAAGTGAACAAGGTGGGACCTAATGTTTTAGTAAACTAAATGGGTGGTCAGAGTGGCCACTGGAGGACCTAAAGCTGAATCTGAAAGACAGAAGCCAGGGGCTCTGTGCTCTCTCCCCACTGGGTGAGCACAGGTGAGTTAGCACTAGGGTTCAAATCAGCCGTCACCATGAGTCTG
>NW_027718370.1:0-323 GCF_054177405.1 Leptonychotes weddellii | reverse complement strand
AACAGCATATTCAAGAGCTATGGGCTTCTCAGAGGAGGAGACTCAAAATGCATTTATCCAGAGGGACAGTGCTCCTGGCCACAGCTCACCATCTTACTTCTTTTTTTTTTTTTTAAAGATTTTATTTATTTATTTATTTGAGAGAGAGAGAATGAGAGACAGAGAGCATGAGAGGGAGGAGGGTCAGAGGGAGAAGCAGACTCCCTGCTGAGCAGGGAGCCCGATGCGGGACTCGATCCCGGGACTCCAGGATCATGACCTGAGCCGAAGGCAGTCGCTTAACCAACTGAGCCACCCAGGCACCCCCCACCATCTTACTTCTG
>NW_027718369.1:0-323 GCF_054177405.1 Leptonychotes weddellii | reverse complement strand
GAAAGTGACTCTTTAAGCCTGTTTCCTCATCTATTCCTCACGTTATCTGCCTCATTCTAAGTATGAACAGGGTTAGTATGGTGTCTGGCACACAGTAAGTACACTCAGTGAATGGTAATCACTATTATTAGTATTAAACAATTCATTCAGCATGCAATAAATCTTTATGTACACTATACATATAAGCACATATTTGCTTTTAAATCATGTTTTAACAACTTAAGAGTACAAATAATTACCTCATACTTTAATTTCTTGATTTCACAACAAAGTGCAGCATAAACAGTGATGACTTTGTTCAAGACCTAGTTTCATGAGGAAAA
>NW_027718368.1:0-323 GCF_054177405.1 Leptonychotes weddellii | reverse complement strand
TACATCACAACCTTTACTAAACTAATACTCTACAGTTTTTTTTGCTTTTAGTACTTTTGCTTTTATTTATTTATTTATTTATTTATTTATTTATTTATTTATTTTTAAAGATTTTATTTATTTATTTTGACAGAGACATAGCGAGAGCAGGAACACAAGCAGGGGGAGTGGGAGAGGGAGAAGCAGGCTTCCCGAAGAGCAGGGAGCCCGATGTGGGACTCGATCCCAGGACCCTGGGATCATGACCTGAGCCGAAGGCAGACGCTTAACGACTGAGCCACCCAGGCGCCCCTATTTATTTTTTTTTAAGTAGTCTCCACGCC
>NW_027718367.1:0-323 GCF_054177405.1 Leptonychotes weddellii | reverse complement strand
ACCTCCTAGAAGAGAAGCTTTGGCTGTTCCCTTTGCCCTCTCCCTTTTCCTTCCTCCAAACCATCCTCCCAACACCTGAAGGAGTTGCCAAGGTCCTTAGAGGAAGGGAATTTTTTTCAAAAACACCTGGAGAGGGCTGAAGTGAGCAGACAAGAAAACCTGGATTTATTGGCCAAAATACAGACTTCCGCTTAGTCTTCCCTGTGGGGTTAAAAAGCAAATTCCCTGCTTAGGTAGAGGTCCAACCTTGCCTTATCCACTTGAACCACCCATACGAACAAGCTTCTATCTGAAACAATGCTGTCCTGAAGATATTATGGTTC
>NW_027718366.1:0-323 GCF_054177405.1 Leptonychotes weddellii | reverse complement strand
AATTAACCAGTAAGTTTTACTTATTTAATGTATTGACTAGGTAAGCTAATATTTCCTTTAGGGTTTTTTAAATGTTATTTATTAGCTCATTTGCTTATATGTTTAATGTAAAATCTTCAATTTTGTTATCAAGAATGTTATAACCTCATAAAATAAATTGAGAATTACTCCCGTTTTCTCTTTTCTCTGGAAGAATTTTCTATAAGATAAATGTTAAGTCTTACTTAAGTATTTGAAAGAAATCAGCAGTATTTTTTTTTTAAAGATTTTATTTATTTGACAGAGAGAGACACAGCGAGAGAGGGAACACAAGCAGGGAGAGT
>NW_027718365.1:0-323 GCF_054177405.1 Leptonychotes weddellii | reverse complement strand
GAAAGTGACTCTTTAAGCCTGTTTCCTCATCTATTCCTCACGTTATCTGCCTCATTCTAAGTATGAACAGGGTTAGTATGGTGTCTGGCACACAGTAAGTACACTCAGTGAATGGTAATCACTGTTATTAGTATTAAACAATTCATTCAGCATGCAATAAATCTTTATGTACACTATACATATAAGCACATATTTGCTTTTAAATCATGTTTTAACAACTTAAGAGTACAAATAATTACCTCATACTTTAATTTCTTGATTTCACAACAAAGTGCAGCATAAACAGTGATGACTTTGTTCAAGACCTAGTTTCATGAGGAAAA
>NW_027718364.1:0-323 GCF_054177405.1 Leptonychotes weddellii | reverse complement strand
GGGGGACAGAGGTGACAGAGATGGGGGACAGAAGTGATAGAGATGGGGACAGAAGTGATAGAGATGGGGACAGAGGAGCTAGAGATGGGGGACAGAGGTGACAGAGATGGGGACAGAGGTGACAGAGATGGGGGACAGAATATGGAATGCATGGTGAGGGAGGCGCTAGGGACAGTGGATTGGACCAGGCTGGTGGGGGGATGGGGACACAGCAATGAACCACAGATGGTGCGGGAGGGGTGGCGCTAGTGGGGGTAGTACCAACAGAGTGATGGGGTGGAGATGTTGGGGTGGTGGCGACCGCAAGAGCGCTGGAGGGGCTG
>NW_027718363.1:0-323 GCF_054177405.1 Leptonychotes weddellii | reverse complement strand
GGGGGACAGAGGTGACAGAGATGGGGGACAGAAGTGATAGAGATGGGGACAGAAGTGATAGAGATGGGGACAGAGGAGCTAGAGATGGGGGACAGAGGTGACAGAGATGGGGACAGAGGTGACGGAGATGGGGGACAGAATATGGAATGCATGGTGAGGGAGGCGCTAGGGACAGTGGATTGGACCAGGCTGGTGGGGGGATGGGGACACAGCAATGAACCACAGATGGTGCGGGAGGGGTGGCGCTAGTGGGGGTAGTACCAACAGAGTGATGGGGTGGAGATGTTGGGGTGGTGGCGACCGCAAGAGCGCTGGAGGGGCTG
>NW_027718362.1:0-5491 GCF_054177405.1 Leptonychotes weddellii | reverse complement strand
CCATCTTGTTCCGCCCTAGAAATTGCATTCTTATGTCCTGCTATAGTTGCACAAATAACCAAATGTTTTCTTAATTATGCATTAATTTGGAATATGTACTGAGCACCTCATATGTTGCAGATGCTGTGCTAGGAGTTACGGATGCAATAGTGAACAGACTAGATATTGTCCTGTGCTTTCAGAGCATTCAGTTTATTGAAAGGAACAGATGAATACACTTCAGTGCAGTGAGTGCCACTCTAAAAGAAGTATGGAGGCTCAAGAGGCCCAAACAGGTGCACCCAACTCAGACTTTCCCAGACAAGTGACACATAAATTTACATCTATAGGAAGAGAAGGAATTAGCCACATGAAAGTGGTGTGGCAAAGGTAACATGGGAGGAGGGTTTCTTTGTGACCAGGGAGTTATATGTGAACACACACACACACACACGCATGTAAGACTATAAAAAGTTGCTGAGTATCCATTAAAAAGGAGATGGGAAATAAGTTTCAAAACTTATTTTGCTAGAGACTATAATATTAGATAAAGAGAAAAAACATGCCACGCTAGAGATAGTCAATGTCCTCAAAGACATGAGTAATTTCCATCATACAAACGGCCAACAATTTGAGAAGGAACTATACTGAAAGATGGCCTTCTTTTGAGTATGCATCTTCTTTTCATTTTCTGATTACTAATCAGGAGTTGAAAACATCCCTCCTCATCTCTTAGTTTGCTCCATTATTTTTTGTTTCACCTACTAAGCATTTTGGAGCCCTTAACAATGTTATGCATTTACCCATACTAAAGAGTTCCATGTATTCTCTTAGTAGCAATCTATTATATATACACACACACATATATATAGTTTTTGCTGCTTTTTAAAGATTTTATTTATTTATTTGAGAGAGAGAGAGTGCACGAGCAGTGGGGAGGAACAGAGGAAGAGGGACATGGAGCTGAGCATGGAGCTGGACACAAGCTCTATCCCAGGACTCTTAGATCATGACCTGAGCTGAGGTCAGACACTTAACAAACTGAGCCACACAGGCACCCCTGGCTTTTGCTATTTGATGTATAAATTCATTTCCTTTTTATTTGAGAGAGAGAATGAGAGAGAGAGAGCATGAGAGGGGGGAGGGTCAGAGAGAGAAGCAGACTCCTTGCTGAGCAAGGAGCCTGATGCGGGACTTGATCCTGGGACTCCAGGATCATGACCTGAGCCTAAGGCAGTCACTTAACCAACTGAGCCAACCAGGCGCCCAATTCATTTCCTTTTTAAAAAAATATTTAAATTATAGTCAGTTAACATACAGTGCAATGTTGGATTCAGAAGTAGAACTCAGTGATTCATCACTTACATACAACACCCAGTACCTTCCTTCATACCAATCACCCATCTAGCCCACCCCCACCCACCTCCCTCCATCAACCCTGTTTGTTCTCTATCTTTAAGAGTCTCTTATGGTTTGTCTCCCTCTCTCACTTTTTTTTTCCTTTTATCCCCCTTCCCATATGCTCTTCTGTTTTGTTCTTAAATTCCACATATGAATGAAATTATATGGTATTTGTCTTCCTCTGACTGACTTATTTCATTTAGCATAATACATTCTAGCTCCATCCGTGTCATTGTGAATGGCCAGATTTCATTCCTTTTGATGGCTGAGTAATAATCCATTGTGTGTGTGTGTGTGTACCACATGTTCTTTATCCATTCATCAGTAGTCAATGGACATTTGGGCTTTTTCCATAGTATGGCTATTGTTGCTAATGCTGCTATAGAACACTTATGAAAAAAATTGAAGAGCACACAAAGAAATGGAAAAGCATTCCATGCTCATGGATTAGAAGAACAAACATTGTTAAAATTATACTATCCAAAGCAAGCTACACTTTTAATGCAATCCCTATCAAAATACCACCAGCATTTTTCACAGAGCTAGAACATACAATCCTAAATTGTGTATGGAACAACAAAAGTCCCTGAATAGCCAAAGGAATCCTGAAAAACCATTTGCATCAACATGAATGAAATTCATATGTGGAACATAAGGAATAACATGGAGGACCATAGGGGAAGGGAGGGAAAACTGAAGGGGGAGAAACCAGAGAGGGAGACAAACCATGAGAGACTCTGGACTCCGGGAACCAAAGTGAGGGTTACAGAAAGGAGGGGGGTGGGGGGATGGGGTAACCAGATGATGGGCATTAAGGAGGGCACGTGTTGTGATGAGCACTGGGTGTTATACACAACTAATGAATCATTGAACACTACATCAAAAACTAATAATGTACTATATGTTGGCTAACTGGCCATAATAATAAAAAAAAAAAATGTCCAAAAAACTGGAGACATCACAATTCCGGATTTCAAGCTATATACAAAGCTGTAGTCATCAAGACAGCATGGTACTGGCACAAAAACAGACACATAGATTAATGGAACAGAATAGAAAACCCAGAAATGGACCCACAACTATATGGTCAACTAATTTTGACAAAGCAGGAAAGAATATCCAATGGAAAAAAATACAGTCTCCTCAATAAATTCATTTGCTTATATATTTACTTAATAGAGACTTCTGAACTTCAACTATATAACCATAATGTATTGGGCACTGGGTACATATTAATGAATTAGACAAAAATGACCCTTGCATCCAGGAGTTCACATATAAACACATAGTGCTGATAGAGTACAGTGTTAAGGCAAACAAATAAATGAACCATTAGATATAAATTATATTAGGATAAGATAATGAAACAAATGACTTCTTTAGAATGATAAAGATTGGTGGAGGTGATTGGCTAAAATAAAGTGGTCAGGGAAGACTTTTCTGACCAGGTGAAATTTAAGCTGGTACTTGAATGATTATGAAAGCTCTACAAAGAGAAGAGGGAACATGACCCCAGGCAGAAAAACAACATATATGAAGTCCCAGAATTAATTATATGGATTTTATGGTTGCCTTTGCCAGCAGACATATCATTATAATATGATGAGCTGACCAACATGCAACATCCAACACTCTTTTCCATTCTGTCTGCATAACTGAGGCAACACAAATTAACTATTTTATTTTACAGCCTTTCAGTTATGTTCCAGTCAAGATATGTAAGGAAAAACCCACTTGTGCTCTCTATTCCTATATCATTTTACTACTCTTTCTTTTTTTTTTTAAAAAGATTTTATTTATTTATTTGAGAGAGAGAGAATGAGAGACAGAGAGCATGAGAGGGAAGAGGGCAGAGGAGGAAGCAGACCCCCCGCTGAGCAGGGAGCCCGATGTGGGACTCGATCCCGGGACTCCAGGATCATGACCTGAGCCGAAGGCAGTCGCTTAACCAACTGAGCCACCCAGGCGCCCTCGTTTTACTACTCTTTCTAAGAACATAGAAAGAATATTAAGATCTATTACGGGCTTCTGTAATGACAAGTATGAAAAGAAGTAAAAGAATCACAGAGATGTGGAGTCTGACATCTTCCAACCACTAAACAAATAACAATAGCCACCTACTTATCTCTGTATTTTCCCCAGCTTTACTCTCTTAGCAACTTCCAAGTATTCTTAACCAGAATCACCATGCTACATTAGATCCCAGAACTTATTTATCTTATAACTGGAAGTTTGTAAACTTTCACTAACATCTCTCCATAACTCCCCACACCCACTCCAGCCTCTGGTAAAACCACCATTGTGCTTTCCATTTCTATGAGTTTGGCTTTTTTTCCACCTGTAAATAATATCATAGAATATTTTTCTTTCTTTGTCTGACTTATTCCACTTAGCATAATGCTCTTAGGTTTCATTCATGTTCCTGCAAATGGCAGGGTATACTTCTTTCTTAATGCTGCATACTCTCTCTCTCTCTCTCTCTCTGTGTATCTTATTTATTCATTCACCCACTGATGGACACTGGGTTGTTTCCATTTCTTTGGTACTGTGAATAATGCTGCAATAAACATGGAAGTGCAGATATCTCTTTGATCTTCTTTTCATTTCCTTTCCATATATCCTCAGAAGTGGAATTGCTGGATCCTATGGTAGTTCTATTTTTAATTTTTTGAGACCACTTATTTCTTTGAGTGTATAATAAACCTCTATTTGTTTAAGCTACAGCCTTCTAGTTTTGAGGGGTTTGTTTGTTTTTGCTTGTTTGTTTGTTGTGCTTCATGCAGCTTAAAACATCCCTAACTGGTATAAATTTCAGGCATTTTTTTCCCTCATGCCCCATTGTGTGTTTGGTACTAGTATTGGGCAATGCTGGTGGGAGCTGATTAGGTTATGATCAACAGAGTGATCCTGTATCCTTGCTATAGTGCTTAGACCAGGTATGGGAATTTAATTCAGCCCTAGGTAATCAGAACATAGAGATTAAAACTTCACTTAGATCTTGGCAATTACCATGTTAATAGGACTAGATATTTTGGCCCTGAAGCTTGTATCAATTTGTTTTTGTTTTGTTTTTGTTTTTCTTTTCAGTTATCTCAGAAAAAGTACATTTGGGCGCCTGGGTGGCTCAGTTGGTTAAGCGACTGCCTTCCGCTCAGGTCATGATCCCAGGGTCCTGGATCGAGTCCCACATCAGGCTCCTGGCTCAGCGGGGAGCCTGCTTCTCCCTCTGACCCTCTCCTCTCTCATGCTGTTTCTCTCTCGCTCGCTCTCTAATAAATAAATAAATAAAATCTTTAAAAAAAAAAAAGAAAAACTACATTTAAGTTGGCTTACTATTTTTAGGTCAGCATTGTTATTGGGTTAAGAAATCATGCTAATAGGGGCGCCTGGGTGGCTCAGTCGTTGGGTGTCTGCCTTCGGCTCAGGTCATGATCCCAGGGTCCTGGGATCAGGCCCTGCATCGGGCTCCCTGCTTGGCAAGAGGCCTGCTTCTCCCTCTCCCTCTGCCCCTGCTTGTGTTCCTGCTCTCGCTGTCTCTGTCAAATAAATAAAAGCTTAAAAAAAAAAATCATGCTAATAATGCTAATGCATATTCATTCTGGGGGATAAAAAAGAAATGTATATGATTAGGAAGTGGAGCATCAGGCTAACCCTTTTAGGCAGTGATAAGCAATCAAATTGTATTAAAGAGCAAACAAATCATGAATGAGTTTGAGACTGGTTTGATTGACATTATACTTTTATTTTATTATTATTTTTTTCTTTTTTTAAATTATTATGTTATGTTAATCACCATACATTACATCATTAGTTTTTGATGTAGTGTTCCATGATTCATTGTTTGCGTAAAACACCCAGTGCTCCATGCAGAACGTGCCCTCTTTAATACCCATCACCAGGCTAACCCATCCCCCCAACCCCTCCCCTCTAGAACCCTCAGTTTGTTTTTCAGAGTCCGTAGTCTCTCATGGTTCATCTCCCCCTCCGATTTCCCCCCTCCCCTCCTGCTATCTTCTTCTTCTTCTTCTTCTTTTTTAACATATAATGTATTATTTGTTTCAGAGGTACAGATCTGTGATTCAGCAGTCTTACACAATTCACATGTGGTGAG
>NW_027718361.1:0-323 GCF_054177405.1 Leptonychotes weddellii | reverse complement strand
CCCTCTCCCTCTGCCTACTTGTGCTCTCTATCTCTCTGTCAAATAAATAAAATCTTAAAAAAAAAAAAAAAGAAACTTCATACATAGGGATCATCAGTTAAATCACTGGCCATTGGTAGCTGAACTCAGTCTCCAGCCCCTCTCCCTTCCCTGGACACTGGGAGGGTGGGGCTGAAAATTCTAACCATCGAATCACGTGGTTGGTTTTTCTAGCCCCCTGTTCCTCCATGAGTCATTATTAGCAGACAATGAGATGCTCCTATCACCCAGAAAACTCCAACAGTTTTAAGAGCTTTGTTCCAGATGGTGGAGGGGGAACAAAG
>NW_027718360.1:0-323 GCF_054177405.1 Leptonychotes weddellii | reverse complement strand
TGAACTGAAGTGTTTTCAGCAAAAGGATGATTCTTTTATTTGTTCATTCATCAGTGTTTTACTAGGTATCTCCTCTGTGCCAGGAACCCAGGGTGCTGAGTCTAATACACAGAGTAGAGGCTCCGACTGTCTGATGGGGGAGGTCATCATCTAGAGACACGTAGCACACTGTGTCTGCAAGTTCCACATGGAGAGACCACTGCACGAGACATTTGAGCAGAGTCCTGAAGGATAAGTAGGGGCTTGTTATGAAGAAATGCACATTCCAGGGAAATGAAAACTCGATTTTATTTATTCATTTGAGACACAGACATACAGAGCAA
>NW_027718359.1:0-323 GCF_054177405.1 Leptonychotes weddellii | reverse complement strand
CATCTAAAACTAATGATGTAATGTATGGGGATTAACATAAGAATTAAAAAAAAAAAGTGAAAATGGGGGAATTCAATACTACTCGTACAATATCACATAAATAATATTGGAAACACACACACACAAAAAACTAATGATGTACTATATGTTGGCTAATTGAATTTAAATTAAAATAAATAAATAAAATAAAATAAAAATTTAAAAAGGAAAAAAGAATTCCCAGGGAGAGGTAGACTACTCTAGTGTCTGTCAGAGTCTGTTAAATGAATGAATGAATGAATGAATGAGTGAATGGTTGCAATTAAGTATAGGGACTGCCAGGT
>NW_027718358.1:0-323 GCF_054177405.1 Leptonychotes weddellii | reverse complement strand
TTCTGCCTTCCAGGGCTCATGGCACTGCACAGAACAAAGGGTCAAACACGCCATCCTCCTGAGGTCTCTTCTCTTTTCATCTTCCCAGAAGGTGCCATTCAGCCTGGGAACCTGTGCTGGGGGGTAGGAGGATGGGGGTTGTTATAAAAGTGAACAAGGTGGGACCTAATGTTTTAGTAAACTAAATGGGTGGTCAGAGTGGCCACTGGAGGACCTAAAGCTGAATCTGAAAGACAGAAGCCAGGGGCTCTGTGCTCTCTCCCCACTGGGTGAGCACAGGTGAGTTAGCACTAGGGTTCAAATCAGCCGTCACCATGAGTCTG
>NW_027718357.1:0-323 GCF_054177405.1 Leptonychotes weddellii | reverse complement strand
GGTGAGAGAAACTAGGGAATAGAGATCTATCAAGACCCCTTCACCATCACTGGGCAAAGTGTTTGTGAAATACCAGGTTCTGCACAGCAGCCTTCACATCCTTGTTCCTGAGGCTGTAGATGATGGGGTTGAGCATGGGGGTCACCACCCCATAGAAGAGGGAGGTGAGCTTGTCTGAAACATCCTGCTTGTCTGCCCCCAGGGGGTCCTTGGATTTCGGCTTCCCATACATGAAGAGGATTGTTCCATAGACGATGACCAAGACTGTGAAGTGGGCAGAACAAGTGGAGAAGGCCTTTTCCTCCCCTCAGCTGAGGGGATCT
>NW_027718356.1:0-323 GCF_054177405.1 Leptonychotes weddellii | reverse complement strand
TGAGTTCTAGCAGTTTTGAGGATGGAGTCTTATCGGTTTTCCACATAAAGTATCATATCATCTGCAAAGAGTGAGAGTTTCACTTCTTTGCCAATTTGGATGCCTTTTATTTCTTTTTGTTGTCTGACTGCTGAGGCTAGGACTTTGAGTACTATGTTGAATAGCAGTGGTGATAGTGGACCTCCCTGCCATGTTCCTGGCCTTAGTGGAAAAGCTCTCAGTTTTTCCCCATTGAGTATGATATTCACTGTGGGTTTTTCATAGATGGCTTTTATGATATTGAGGTATGTACCCTCTATCCCTACACTCTGAAGAGTTTTAAT
>NW_027718355.1:0-323 GCF_054177405.1 Leptonychotes weddellii | reverse complement strand
TATATGAGGATTAAAAAAAAAAAAAACAGTGAAGAAAGGGGCTGGCAGTCAGGAGGGGCCTCAGCGCTGGCTCACAGTGAGACCCAGGATGTTCACCTTCAAGAATGACTCCATCTGTTTCCTGGATACGCCCTCCACATGTTCCAGGTCCTCCACCTGGCTAAAGGGGCTGTGGAGCTCCCTCCAGCTCATGATGAGCCGGGCCTTCTTTTGGCCAATGTGCTGCAGGCTGTGCAGATCCCAGGCAGAGCCTTCTTTCAGCAGATCTAGTATTTTTTGGCGCCCATGGGCCAGTAGCTCCATTTCTTTGAAAAAAGTTGATG
>NW_027718354.1:0-323 GCF_054177405.1 Leptonychotes weddellii | reverse complement strand
GGTGCGGCCGGGGCCAGTGGGAGCAGGCAGGCTAGGCGGCAGGTCCATGCGGACCACCTGTGAGAAGAGCGGGGCTAACACCCCCGTGTGTGTACCGAATGGCACCATTTCATAGGGAAACAACGGGCGCCAATAGCCCTGGCTGCCTCTGGGAGAGGACTTTTCCACTGTACCTTTTGCGTTTTAAGCCGCGTGAATACAAGAGTCTGTAAGTACAGTCAGAAAAAACGGTGGATGAGGTAGACTGCAACAGCCTCAGAAATGAGGGAGCGTCCAAGGGTGCACAGAGGGGCCCCGGTGTGGCTGGTGTGCAGCCTGGGGCT
>NW_027718353.1:0-323 GCF_054177405.1 Leptonychotes weddellii | reverse complement strand
GAAGCAGGTAGCCCCAACCCTCCTGCCTTCTGGCCTCTGCTGGGTGGATCCCTGCACTGGCCTGAGGATGGTAGGCCCGAGACACACACACACACACACACACACACACACACACACGTATATATGCTGATCAACCCTCTGGCAGCTTCTGCCCACTTCCTGGGAGCTGGACATGGGCCCGAGACACACACACACACACACACACACACACACGTATCTGTGCTGATCAGCCCTCTGGCTGCTTCTGCCGACTTCCTGGGAGCCGGACATGGGACCCCAGGGCTGGGCTGGGGCCCAATCCACCGTCTGGATCCCAAACCTGC
>NW_027718352.1:0-323 GCF_054177405.1 Leptonychotes weddellii | reverse complement strand
CAGGTGCCCCAACCTAATTTCTTTTCAATGAATAATGAATCAAAAACAGCTTAAGCAGAGACACTTAACTCTTAGATTCTATGGAAGGAGATGCATTTCTCATTGGGCACAAGGCCTGGTCATTATAAAGCAATGCAGGAATTTTCATCATCTGACTCTATGGACTAATAATTAAAAATGCTCTAATGCTCCCTGTGGAATCCTGCTTTTGTCTTCCCTCTTTCCTTCTCAATTCTTTGTAGCACACGCCAAACAGATGAGAATGTTGGGTTGCTTCTCTGAGCTGGAGGAAAACCAGGGCCTGTCCATCGGTGTTGCTGTAG
>NW_027718351.1:0-5491 GCF_054177405.1 Leptonychotes weddellii | reverse complement strand
CCTGCCCAGTGTCTATCACCCAGCCACCCCATCCCTCCCACCCCCACCACTCCAGCAACACTCAGTTTCCTGAGATTAAGAATTCCTCGTATCAGTGAGATCATATGATACATGCCTTTCTCTGATTGACTTATTTCGCTCAGCATAATACCCTCCAGTTCCAACCACGCCATTGCAAATGGCAAGATTTTGAATCATTGTCTCTTGATCTCTAGCCAATCCTATCAAAATCTTGCTTTGAAAGATCTACCTTAAACCAAACTTCCTAAATTCTTTCCTTGCTTCCCCCTTCTCCACTGAAACTGTGAAAGCTCTGTGAGGTGGTGTTCTCCCTTATTAAGGCAAGTAGTAAACTCAGCTTTGTCTTATCAACTGTTTACTTTGGTGATATATGAGGAAATCCACCTTTTGTATCATATATATAAACTCATCATTATGGACTAGAGAACCTTCAAGAAAAGTTATACCTATTTAGAGGTGAGCTGAAAACTTACAGATGTCCCTGCAGGAATTTATCAAGTATAAGTATGGGCAAGAAACTGAAATATATAGGCTTTTCTAGAACTTTGGACAGTTACATAGTGCTGGAATATCAAAACTGAAGATGCAAGGAAACTCAAACAAATGGTAGATTTTCTATTCAAGACATTTTCTAAATTCAAAACTTCAGCATATAATGACAAAGAGCACTAAAACTTTTCAAAAAACAAAGTGGAATTTCTCCCAATTTTTAGTGCTTAGGATACAAAAACCTGCTATGAATTTGGGTTCTGAGAATAAAAAAAAAGTGTAAAACCTTAGAGGGATTTCTCATTTGACCTCACAATCAGAAACCACATTTCCCTGAGAATCTAATCTGAGAATACAGGTATGGTCCCTGGAACAGGGCTTCAGCTGGACTCAAAAAAACTTGCCAAACTTTTGGTAATTGCACACACAGGAATAGTGCAAAACTGGACATTTGTGTGGCCTCAAACACATAGTGATCTTCCTTTCAAGGCATTTTCCCAAAATTCTAAAGTTGGTCGGGGTGGGAGGTTAAAGATGTAAACCAGAAACCTCTGAAACACAGGAAATTCTTTCATTCTCTTCTTGCTGAAGAGACAAAGAGAGTCCAAGTTCTTAAGTGTAAGCCTGGAATGTCATTCCTTAGAAATAGGGGTGAACTGGAGGTACACTCCATCTTGCCAAAACTGTAAGGAAGATTCAACTCAGATTGGTTTCAGACTGAATTGAGATTATCAGCCTTAACTTCATCAGAGGAATGATTGAACAGTCTTTGGTGGGTGAAATCATCTGGAACATTTTTCTTTGTAGTCACTGTATGGCATGAAATAAGCAAATACACAGAGGGTGGGCAAGACTTATGAGCAATAAAGAAGAGGGAAAAGGCTAAAAGCAAATGAAGATTGAACCGCCTTTTGGAGTTGGCAAGTAAGGACTTTAGAATAATTGTAAAAGTAGGTTTAAAAAGAATTAATTGGAAAAATGACTGAAGAGTGGAGTAATTCACCAAGGAATTGGGATCTATAGAAAAGAATTAAATTAATTGAAAAATATATCAATAATGAGCAACTTACTGAACGAATTTAACTTAATGAATTGTGAATTGAATATTAGGAAACGTGAATGAATGAAAATTGATGAATCAGAGGGTTTATATTAGGATCTTTTGCTTGGAACCTGAAACCAACACGGTATAGAAAGTCATCAGAAAAATATATGCTGTGTCACGCAAATACCTAGAATGCCCACCTTGAACCAGTTCTTAGGAAATCAGACTTTCCCAGCAAGTGCTCTTTCACCCTGGGCCTGCTTGGGAAAGAATAAACACAGTGTTTTCCTTTTGCCCCAGAATCTAGAGAGTTGTTACATCTTCTACACACTGGATGGCACCAGAGACAACTATGTGATCACCCAAGGAGTAAGTCTAAGTCCTGAAGGCACCCCTAATCTTCCAGTGTTCTTAGAGACCTTTGGTGTAATTGTTATTTCATTCAACTGGACAGTATTTGATTTCTCACCCTGTGGGAGTGTTTTTCAGATTTCGTTATTTTCTTTTAAGAAACACTTATGTTACTTCGGTAAGATGTATCTCTTCTCTCTGCACATGATATTCTGACTTTCAGCCCCAATAAAGCATCATTAAATAGTAAATCCTGATTCTATACTTTCCCACCCTTGGTATCTATACCCCAATAAGTTGAATTAATTTTATGGCAGACCAATTAAAATACAATTGAATTAAGATTGAACTCATGTTCTAAAACAAGTATCAAATTAGCAAAAATTAATGGTAATTTAACCATAAATCAGTCCTACAGAACTGCCAAAACAGGGGGGAAAGCTAGTTTAATTTACATGAATGAATAAGTATCTTGTAAGAAAGGAGACTCTTCTTTTGGGACTATGACAGCCTAAGATGCACAGACCAGCTATCTTACTGAAAACAAATAAAATAATGACTAAAGCTATTTCAAATCTACACAAAAGCACCAAAGAACGGACAAGAAATTCTATTTTTACCAAACTGATCACTAAAGAAAGAAAAATCCTTATCACTTCATTATGTATAAATAATAGAAATATTTAGAGCCAATGGAGAAATGAATCTAATTAAAGCTGCAGCAAATTCCAGACCAAGCTCAGCTATAGGTTTGATTGACTCAGCCCCTTGTCCTAGCAGCTACACAGAGAAATTGTTCTTAATTCTAAGGGCAAATATTGTCTACTTAAGTCTCTACTTTTTTATGCAAAATATCCAGTGTAAAATAAATTTAAAAAATCATGAGACATATGTAGAGGCAGGAAAATATGATCCCTAAAAAAATAATAAATAATAATAATAATGATAATTCTATAAGAACACAGAGAAATTACACCAACACTCAGATCTAGAATCTCAGTGAACATATAATGAATGCAAAGTGAATTACATCTAGGCATAGAATAGTTAAAAGAAAATGAAGCAAAACAGCAATAAAAATAACTATAAAATAGACAAAGAACCCAAACAACCATCAAATGAAACAAACATAAAAATGAGTGATTTCTCATCAGAAATAAAGGATTTCAAAAGACATTAGAATGACAACCTTAGAAAGATGAGGTTTAAAAAGTCAAACTATTATTCTGCATTCAGAAAAAAAATGACACTCAAAACTTTCTTACAAAAATGGTACCAGCCCAAATGGCTTATCTGGTGAATTCTAAATATTTTAACAAGAAACAGTTTCAAATTATGCAAAATTGTTCAGAGACTAGACAAATATAGCATAATGTTATGCTTTTTGTATGAAACCATAAGAACCTTAAAACCAAACCTGAGAAGAATTTTTTAAAAATGAGAACATTATAGTCTGACTTATGGAAATAGATACAAAAAGTCATTAAAAAAATATTAGTAAATCAAATCCAATGTTACTTAAGGCAGGTAATATAACATGACCAAGAAGGATTTATTTCAGAAATTCAATGTTGGTGGGCATTTAAAAATCAGTTTATTTAACCATATGAACAAATTAAAGGAGAAAATCCACAAGATTATCTCAATAAATGCAGAAAGGAAATCCAACAATGTGACATATTTGATATACATTCCAAGTAAATTATCTTAATAAATTAGGAAAAGGAGCCTTTCTCAAGCTGATAAAGGACATATATATTAATTATCTATTGTGGCATAACAAATTACCAAAAAGTTAGAAGGTTAAATCAGTACCTATTTATCAGCTCATAGTCTCTGTAGGGCAGGAGCATGACCAGGGTTTAGCTGGGTCCTCCAGCAAGCTGTGGTCAAAGCCTTGGCTGGAGCTGGGGCATCATCTGAATGCTTGCTTGGGGAAGGATTTATGTTCATGATCATTCAAGCTGTTGGCAAAGTTAATTTCTTTGCCACTGTAAGAATCAGGGCCTCATTTCCTTGCTGGCTATTTGCCAGAGACTGTGACAACTTTATATAAGGAATTATTTTTGCAGCCATTATGCTAACCAGACAGTTAAACTATTGGCAATGGTCCAAGAGTCTATAAAAAGGTAAAGATGGAGCTGATTATTGGTCAGAGTATCAAGATGACTGCTTGAAGTCTGAGCAATTGTGCCCATCCTGGGTTCTCATCTGTGATCAGGGATGTCCTGATAAGGGGCAAACAGCAACTCCTCTAGAGAGTTCTATCATGTACAATGGTAGGGATGTTGTCCGTATTAAGTGTAAAAACTCCCTTTCCTGTACATTCACTTGACTCCAACTGCTCCATGATTATCCAAAGGGTCCAGGAGAGCAGTAACTCACTCAGCACCTTGGTCTCTGGCAAAGGACTGAGGCCAGGGGAGACCACACACTACTGAAAGTGGGATATACCTGTGGGCCCAAGTTTAGCTTTATCCTGTAGCACGGAGGGCTCAGTAACTGCCCTAATCTTGTGGGGGTACTGTTTCCATGACACAAGACACAGTGGTCAGCTAATAGAGGGTCATGGGATTAGGGCCCGTGAGAGCCCCTATTTTCAGGAGAGCCCAGTATGCACTCACAATTACCACTTTAATGGTGGGTAGCATAGAGCTGAGGAGGGCGATTTCTTGTACCAGAAGTCCTTGGGAAACTTCTGGCTACTTAGAATGAAGGACCCTCTGGGAGGCACTAACAGGACAGCCAGTTGTAATAGGGGCAGATTCTAGAAACTCTTTTTAAAAAGCCCTATTAACCATGGGCAACTTTGTGAGTCAAAGCATAAATTGGCTTAAGTAAAATCAAAGATTTGTTTCTTCCAGAAGCCCCGTAAGTCTATAAGACTTTAGTTTTGTTTTAATATTGCAGGTGCTAAGATGATCAATAGCTGTTTCTTTATAGTGGTAGGGATGGAGCAATCTCTGGTTTACCAAATAATCTTCAGGGGTGGGGTCTTTTACTGTGAGGGATAATGGTCCACCCCCTTTTTATGAGCTCCCTTGTAAATGTTTGTATGTCCAAAACGAGTCTGTCAAATGAATCTCTTTGGAGGAGGATCCTTTATACACAATATCATACCTATGTTTGCAGAGAAAGCTGAATGCAGTTAATATCTTGCCTGAAAAAATTGTGTGGGATGGCAGACCTATTGAGATACTCCATGGATGGCTAAGTAAAGGTGAATTATATCCCTTTAGAGCTGAAGGCAAACTACCTCTGAGAGACTGTTGAAATAGGCACTGAACAGAATATATTGGCCTGATCGATGGCTACAAAATATTTAACAGTTGTTGATTGATGGAGTCAGTAATTTCAATAATATTTCATGTGGGTGCCTTAATGAGTGGGATCATGGGATTAAAGTTGTGGTAATATAATGGCATCCATTATTTCCAAGTTTAAGAACAGGCCAAATTGGGCTTTAAGATGGAGAAGTAGTGGGGATAATCACCCCTTCTCTAAATAAGTCTTGTATAATGGGTTTAAATCCTTGAAGACCTTGTTTTATTTTACATTGGGCTATTTTAACGGTGTTTGTGCTAT
>NW_027718350.1:0-323 GCF_054177405.1 Leptonychotes weddellii | reverse complement strand
TAATAAAACTTTGTTTACAAAAACATGCAGCCAGCTGCATGTGGCTCTGGACTACAGGTTGCTTGATCCCTGGTTTAGTCCATTTTGTATCTATTTAAGGTGTGAGGTAGGGATCCGGGCTTATTGATTTTTTTCCAGATGGCTACCTAGTTGTTCCAGTATCATTTACTGAGCAGTATTAAGCAGGGAATAGTATTAACACTGATGTAAAATAGATGCCTGTTCACCAATTAAATAGATCAGTGCTTCTCAACATTTCTGTCATGAGGGTCCTATGTGTGAGTTGTCTTCATAAATGGGTTGTGTTACTTAGGTAAAAAGTA
>NW_027718349.1:0-323 GCF_054177405.1 Leptonychotes weddellii | reverse complement strand
CTTGAATAAAATATGAGCATGTTTATTGAATTCTTTGTTTTACAGCTCATGGATGTTTCTACTGATTAGAATCACCAAATATTAGAACTAAAAAGGAAAGATTAGCCAGTGAAACCAGGCATTTTATAGATAAGGAAATAGGTTCAGAAAGGTTAAATGACTTTTTGGCTTTCACACAGAAAAGCCATACAAAGGACAATGGTCATCTAATTTAAAATTCACATTCTTTTTAATTATACACAATGCTTGGAGCTCAATAAATATTGGTATCACAAATGAATTGAAGCAAGCCCAGGTATATTAGAAAACATTTCACGTGGGGC
>NW_027718348.1:0-323 GCF_054177405.1 Leptonychotes weddellii | reverse complement strand
TTATTTATTTATTTGAGAGAGAGAAAGAGTGGGGATGGGCAAAGGGGAAGGGAGAAAGAATCTGAAGCAGACTCTGCACTGAATGCGAGCCCAATGCAGGGCTTAATCCTACGACTGAGATCATGACCTGAGCTGAAACCGAGTCAGACGCTTAACCAACTGAGCCACCCAGGTGCCCCTAAACATTATTTTTTTAAACATCACTTACAAATCACTGTTTCTTAGTAAGGAGTGTTGTTTTGTTTTGTTATTTATTTATTATTATTATTTTTTTAAAGCAAGCTGTATACCCAATGCAAGGCTTGAACTCACAAGCCTGAGAT
>NW_027718347.1:0-323 GCF_054177405.1 Leptonychotes weddellii | reverse complement strand
GGGAGTCTGCTTCTCCCTCTGACCCTCCTCCCTCTCATGCTCTCTGTCTCTCATTCTCTCTCTCTCAAATAAATAAATAAAATCTTTAAAAAAAAATAAATAAAATAAAAATAAAAATGAACTTCAAGGGAGGGTCCAGATTCTTTAATTACAGTGAAAATTTTTATTGAATATTAATTAAATGTTGGCTTAAAACTTTTTGTTTATGAAGAGATTTGTCACTGAGATTGAAGCAAGGCAGACTAGCAAGGACCCAGAGCTGAAATTGGGGTCATGACTTGTGATCCCAGCTCTGCCACCAGCCAATTGGGTGATATTATGCA
>NW_027718346.1:0-323 GCF_054177405.1 Leptonychotes weddellii | reverse complement strand
CATGGACATTGGGTGAGATTTCACTCCAAGTCTGGGAGATCTTATGGACATTGGGTGACATTTTTTTTTATTTTTTTATTGTTATGTTAATCCCCATACATCATTAGTTTTAGATGTAGTGTTCCATGATTCATTGTTTGTGCATAACACCCAGTGCTCCATGCAGAACGTGCCCTCCTCAATACCCACCACCAGGCTAACCCATCCTCCCACCCCCCTCCCCTCTAGAACCCTCAGTTTGTTTTTCAGAGTCCATCATCTCTCATGGCTCGTCTACCCCTCCGATATCCCCCCCTTCATTCTTCCCCTCCTGCTACATTCGT
>NW_027718345.1:0-323 GCF_054177405.1 Leptonychotes weddellii | reverse complement strand
TTTTTTTTTTTTTTTAACGTATAATGTATTATTTGTTTCAGAGGTACAGGTCTGTGATTCATCACTTTTTTTTTTTTTAAGATTTTATTTATTTATTTATTTGACAGCGAGACCCTGTGAGAGGGGGAACACAAGCAGGGGGAGTGGGAGAGGGAAAAGCAGGCTTCCCGTGGAGCAGGGAGCCTGGCACGGGGCTCGATCTCATGACGCTGGGATCATGATTTGAGCCAAAGGCAGATGCTTAACGACTGAGCCACCCAGGTGCCCCTGTGATTCATCAGTCTTACACAATTCACAGCGCTCACCATAGCGCATACCTCCCC
>NW_027718344.1:0-323 GCF_054177405.1 Leptonychotes weddellii | reverse complement strand
TGGTCTCTGCCTCTGCAGCCGGCTTCCCTGCTCCGTTACCTGGGAGCTCTGCCACACTCAGGCATCCCCGGCCTTTCTGTGACCCGAGGGTCCTGAGACCACACTGTCCCACGAGGGTTCCACCCCCCGCTTAGCCAGTGGAGCGAGGTCCCTGAGTGGAGGCGACTTCTACAAGTTCTGATTTTGTGCTCCGTGGCTGTATCACTTGCCAGAAGCGGCCGACGGAGGCCCCTCCCCCGCCGTCTATCCTCCCGAATATCGCCTCGGATTCACTTCTCCGCACGTCCTACCTTCCAGAAAGTGGTCGCTTTTCTGTTCAGAGA
>NW_027718343.1:0-323 GCF_054177405.1 Leptonychotes weddellii | reverse complement strand
CGACTCCGCCGCTTGGGGTTTCCACCCCGGGGGTTGCAGTTCACCGGCACGACCCCGGCACACCGGGTTTCCGTCTCGGAGGCTGCAGTTCGCGTACGCACGACCGTCACTCCGGTTTCTGTCGGGGGGTGGGGGGGCTGCAGTTCGCGTGTGCGCGACCCTGCCGGTCTGGTTTTCCACCCTGGGGGCTGCCCTGAAGTTCTTTCCCAATGCTACCGGTCTGTGAGTCTGTGCCCGTCCGCAGTGCACGAGGCTGTCACTCACCGGCAGTGTAGGATCCCCACGTCCAGGCACCCTCCCACCGCCGTTTATCCTCCGATATC
>NW_027718342.1:0-323 GCF_054177405.1 Leptonychotes weddellii | reverse complement strand
CAACCTTGCAGCCCAGGGATAAATCCCACTTGGTCCTGGTGAATAATCCTTTTAATATACTGTTGGATCCTATTGGCTAATATTTTGGTGAGAATTTTTGCATCCATGTTCATCAGGGATATTGATCTATAATTCGCCTTTTTGATGGGGTCTTTGTCTGGTTTTGCGATCAAAGTAATGGTGGCATCATAAAATGAGTTTGGAAGTTTTCCTTCCATTTCTACTTTGTGGAACAGTTTCAGAAGAATAGGTATTAATTCTTCTTTAAATGTTTGGTAGAATTCCCCTGGGAAGCCATCTGGCCATAGGCTCTTGTTTGTTGG
>NW_027718341.1:0-323 GCF_054177405.1 Leptonychotes weddellii | reverse complement strand
GGGATCGAGTCCCACATCGGGCTCCCGGCTCAGCAGGAAGCCTGCTTCTCCCTCTCCCACTCCCCCTGCTTGTGTTCCTGCTCTCGCTGTCTCTGTCTCTGTCAAATAAATAAATAAAATCTTTAAAAAAAAAAAAAAAAAAAACAAAGCCATCCAAAACTTACCTATTTTGATGTATAGCCACTAAAATGTAGACTACCTCAAAATATCAACCTTGTTATCTTACAAAGGATCTGTCTTTAAAGTCATTCCTTCAGGTTAAAGAATGTCCCCTACAAGATCAGTTAAAATATAAATGTTACCTGAGTGCTGTAAAAAATTAG
>NW_027718340.1:0-5491 GCF_054177405.1 Leptonychotes weddellii | reverse complement strand
ATCTGAAAGCCTATGGAATTTTTCTCCCCTGTGGCACTTTATTCATACGCCATTGGAGCTCTTGCCATACCATGATAAATGGGGGGCACTGAGGGGCACCTGGCTGGCTAAGTCAGAAGAGCAGGCAACTTGTGATGTCAGGGTGGTGAATTCGGCCCTGTGTTGGGTGTAGAGATTACTAAAGAAATAATAAATTAACTTTCACAAAATGGTGGCAATCTGAGTCTCTCCCCCGACCCCTGCCCTTGCTTTAGAGGGAGGGTGTTACCTTATATCCATTGTTGGCTCCCCAGCTCCTAAAGAAGCTCCGCCAATGTTTCCCGTAGAAAAAAAACAGTAAACACTAAGGTGGTGGATTCTGTCACAAGCGATTCTGAGGACCAGGGTGAGCATCAGGCTTAGTTGGGGTCCTGGAAGATAGAGATTGAGTGAAAGAGATGATCTCAGAATTGTAGAAATTTATGATCTAGGGGCGCCTGGCTGGCTCAGTCGGAAGAGCATGACTCTTGATCTCCGGTTGTGAGTTCAAGCCCCACATTGGATGTAGAGATTACTTAAATAAATAAAAACTAAAAAAAAAAAAAAAAAAATTGTGATCCAACTGGGAAGTTACACGTGCACCCTTGAAATACATAGCTTAGGGTTTTATGAAGACACAGCAACAAGGGCAAAAATGCATATCTAGATCTTCATTATGGACATAGATAAGCTCAAAACATTTTTTAAAACACTTACTTATTTATTTTGGCGGGGAGGGACAGAGGCAGAGAGACAGAGAGAATCTCAAGCAGAACTGCCTCCCACGCTCAGAGCCCTAGGCCGGGCTCGATCCCAGAACCCTGGGATCATGACCTGATCTGAAACCAAGAGTTGGATGCTTAACTGACTGAGCCACCCAGGTGCCCCAACATTTTTTGAAATAGGTAGCAAGTCACAGGATTCAAAAGTCTAAATTGTTTAAAATGACTACTCTCCTTTTCCTCCTACCCCAACTACTCATCCCCCTTCATGTAGACAACCAACTCTATTCCTTTCTTTTGTGTTCTTCCAGAGATATTTTATGCATGAGCCAGAAAAAATAACATGTTTTAGTTATAATTTATTGCATACATATGTGTGTATATTATATATTAGCTATATATATTATAGCAAAAATATATAACATATGTAATATATATGCTTTTTTATGAATTGATTTTGGCTGGGATGCCAGTAATATAATAGGCCATCAATTAGAATCCAACATTTAATAAGCTCACTATGTGCACAGGGTTTTTTCGAAACTGGACCCCAACATGAATATAACAGAAAACTTAAACCCTGTCTGTAAACAGCTCCCACTTAGGATTGGTTGAGACCTGTCCTATTTCAGCCTGCATCTGGGAGTGGGCTGGGTAGGGAATGGGGACTAGGGAGGTCAGTAGAGGAGGTAGGGTGGAATTCAGTTTTAAAGGAAAATTAACTGCTTTTCTCTACTTTGTGTCCCTGGAAACTCACCATAAAGTGAGTCATTGTAAAGCAGATCATATTTTCTTCATAAAAATAATGAAGCAGTTGGAGGTTACATCCTAAGTAAGGTCTTGGCATCTAAAAGCACAGATACGACTGGAGATGTCATAAGAGCAAAGAACTATCAACCTTTATAATCACTTAAAATAATAAAATTATGCTCCCAAGTGTTTTACAAATGTACCTAAATGTACCAATCATATTGATTACAAAAGGGTCCCAATGAACCATAAAATGTACATGCAGCACATAAAAAGTACAGCATTTCTGCTTCATAAATCTTCCCTAGGACTGATAATTGCTTATGATAAGCATTAATTTAAAAATTAATTAACAATAATTCTCCTTGCCCTTCACGGATGTTAGAAAGGCTTTTGAGAATAATTTGAAGATATTTTGAGATAATAATTAGGAAACATTTTTTATTTAATAATTCAATAAATTTTGAGATACCTTTTAGGCATCCAGAGCTCATTAAAAACTTATCCAAGAAAGTCTGAACCACTGCCTAATCGTTCCCCCAGTAAATTTTCTTTGATGGAAACAGAGATGTTCAAAATCACCCCTTTGATCTTAACATCGCCCTCAAAATGGCAGCGGCTCATTCAGCGGGCAAAAATTGTGAGCGCAAACTTTGTGTTAAACACTGAGGGATTAGGGGCGCCTAGGTGGCTCAGTTGGTTAAACGACTGCCTTCGGCTCAGGTCACGATCCTGGAGTCCCAGGATCGAGCCCCACATCGAGCCCCACATCGGGCTCCCTGCTCAGCAGGGAGTCTGCTTCTCCCTCTGACCCTCCCCCCTCTCATGTTCTCTCTCTCATGTTCTCTCTCTCTCAAATAAATAAATAAAATCTTTAAAAAACAAAAAACACTGAGGGATTAAAAAGAAAAAGGAGTACAATGGGGGCACCTGGGTGGCTCAGTCGTTAAGCGTCTGCCTTCTGCTCAGGTCATGATCCCAGGGTCCTGGGATCGAGCCCTGCATCGGGCTCCCTGCTCGGCGGGAAGCCTGCTTCTCCCTCTCCCGCTCCCCCTGCTTGTGTTCCCTCTCTTGCTGTCTCTCTCTCTGTCAAATAAATAAATAAAATCTTTAAAAAAAAAAAAAAAGGAGTACGATGTGGTCTCCACCTGGGAGAACTCATAGTGGGCTGGACATAGTAACCACAGCAGCTGCCTTTTGGAATGTTTATCAGGTACCATGATAAGGTAGTCGTTAACTCATTCCATCTTCACACTAGAAGGAAGGTACTCCTTTGTATGCGATTCAGAGAGAAGGACACATTAAATTTACCCAGGTGTTATGGTTTGGACTGCATCTCAAAAATATATATATATACACACACATATATATATATATGTTGAAGTCCTAACCCCCAGCATCTGAAGATGCAACCTTATTTGGAAATAGGGTCATTGCGGATGTAATTAGGTAAGTAAAAAGGAGTTCACACTGGAGCGGATTTGGCCCTTAATCCCATAAGCTTGGTGTCTTTGTAAGAGGAGAGAGACACAGAGCAGAACGCCGTGTGAAGACAGAGACCGTGCGGGAAGACGACTGTATGAAGAGAGAGACAGAGACTGGAGCAATGTGTCTACAAGTCAAAGATTGCCAAGGATCGCCAAGGATGGCCAGCCATCGCCAGAAGCTAGTTGAGAGCCATGAAACAGTTTTCCCCTGGCCCCAAGTAAAGATCAGTATCACCAACACCCTGATTTCAGACTTCTGGCCTCCAGAACTGTGAGGCAATAAATCTCCAGTGTTTTTAGGCTGCCCAGTTTGTGGTGCTTTGTCAGAACAACCCTAGGAAATGAACATCCTGGGTTACACAGCTAGTGAGGCGGACCCAGACTAGGTCTGACTCTTGAGCTTGCGCTCTTAAGTGCCATCTTGAGGGGTAGGACAGGGGGCACAGGGGGCAGAGGCTCTGTGGGGGACAAAGACAGGAATCTAGGAAGCTTCTCAGAGGAGGGAACTTTTGAGCCAGATCTCAGCGGTTAAGCAGGCATTTACCAGGGCCAAATGGGTCGCGGTAGGTCACGCTGGGCAGAAGGGTCAGCATGTAGAGGGAGAAGTGACTGCACAGGAGGGAGCTGGGGAGATGAAAGCAGGTGTGTGTTGCTGGCGCAGGCGCTGGTCATACCTTTTGCTCTTAAAAAGAACTCCTTATAAAGGGAGGACTCAGTCCCATTTCTTTCCTTCCCCCTCTGTTACCTCCTTGCTGGAGTTGAGGCAGAGGTCCCTTCTGAAGGCCTGTCCAGCCCCGCTGGCCTTCCTAGGCTCGCTCTTCTGCCCTTGGAGCCCCTTTCCTCACCATCCCTGTGGCTGACCCCTCTGGGCCTCAGTTTTGGCCTGAGGGGCATCCACCCTCTGCCTCTAGGAAGCCTTCCTCATTATCAGGCACCACACCCTGTTCTCAGCGCACTTCTTAATAGCTCAAACCACCTCATTCTTCATAGCTGAAACCATTACCATGCGTATGCTCTGTGTCACTGGCACCTTAACCTTAGGCTTCATATGAGCAGAGACCTGATCTAACTTGTCTCCAGAATTGAGGGCCAGGTCTGGGATTTAGGGATACCTTCTATAAAGAAGGTCTATGAACTTCTAATGAAGTTAGGAATGTCTAATAAACTTAGGAAGAACTTTCTAGCAGTGAAAGCAATTTAAAAAATACAATGGCCCCAGGAGGGCCTATCACTAAAGTGGCTCAGCCAAGGTGCTACAGGTGGGCTTTTGGGCATGGAATCACTGGACTAAAATCCCTGGACCCTGAGCATGGCTCCTTGAAGAGCAGGGCCTGACATGAAGGTAGACTCTGTCTCCACTGGGACTTGGGTCTATCAGAGGGAGGCTGCTGCCTGCATGAGAGTCCAGGAGCCTCCTGACAGGGAACACACCCTAAGGACCAAGAGAATCACACACGTCACTTAGGTTCTAGAACAACAGGCCAAGGGCAGAGAGGAGATTCAATTCTGGGACCAGCAAGTATCTGTTCCCAAGGCCGTGCTGTGGCCCAGCTCCCATACAGAGGGGGCTGAATCACTAAGAAAATAATGCCAAAAAGAGACTCTCGGGTAACAACTTTTCTGGGCACTGAGAGGGCACAGGGTCTCCATCAGAAGCTCCATCAAGGGCAGAGCGTCCCTGGGGGTGGCAGCATCCACAGCAGAGTGGCGCCATCAGGACAGGAACCTGGACGGCCGCTGAGCCAGTGAGAAGCTTATGCTCTGGTGTGGGCGTGGCGTGCCCAGAACATGGGGTCCCCTTGCTGGACTCGCACAAAGGTGCCATCTGGGCCTGGAACCACAACAGGAGGGCAAGATGTTGGTGACCGGAGTGGACAGCTGTGACATTACGTGGCATACTCCCAGGTCACAGGCTGGGGCTCCCAGGAGGGCAGGGCCTGGAGATCAGGGGGCCAGGAAAATAACCGGCCAGTTTACAGCCTCGGTGGCCCTTTTATACCCCTGAGCTGGTCGTGTCTGTGGATCAGAGTAGCGAACGTTCCTCAGACTCGTGAATTGTCCTTCCTTCGTCTTGAGTGTCCTGGGCACTTCCTGACACTTCCTGCTGTGCTGTCAGCCACTTCACACGTCAGTGGTGGGCCAGAGAGAAAATAGATCCAACCAGAGTTGCCAGGGATTTCTCACCAACTTGTCTGTTCCTTCCGGTGCCCTCAAGGGAGGAGAGTGAGTCCTTACCTTCCAGGGGCCCGTAGTCCGGAGAGGTAGGATGCGTACACACACACACACCTTTCACACACACACACACACACGCACACACCTTCCACACACACACACACCTTCCACACACACACATGCACACACCTTCCACACACACACACACCTTCCACACACCTACACCTTCCAGGGGCCCGTAGTCTGGAGAGGTAGGATGCATACACACACACACACACACCTTCCACACACACACACACACACCTTCCACACACACACACACACACACAACCTTCCACACAC
>NW_027718339.1:0-323 GCF_054177405.1 Leptonychotes weddellii | reverse complement strand
CCCAAGGGGGAAGTAAGAAGCACACGGGTGGACCCAAGGCCAGGTACTGTCAGGCAGCACCTGCAGGAAGCTGGCCAGATCCTATGTAGGACCCATCTCTGCAGCCGAGATTCCAGTAACAGGTGAGGCTGGGACCATCTGAAGCAGTATATAGAGGGCTTGCAGTGTAAGTGTAGTACCTGCAAAGCATCCCACAATCACATCACACCAAAAGATTTAGAAGAATTATCCCCTACACACCAACCCTTCCTCAAGCCTGCTCCCGATATCCTGAACTGCTTTCTTCCGATAATAGCCTGCAGGTTTCTTTCTTTTTTTTTTTT
>NW_027718338.1:0-323 GCF_054177405.1 Leptonychotes weddellii | reverse complement strand
TTCTTCTTACCACATTATCAACTTGCAGCCTCTCCTGTCCTGCTTAACTTAAAAGCCCCTCTCCCTCCCTTCTTCTCTAGTTTGTTTATAATCTGATATATTCTGAACAACCAAGTAAAGAAGCTGATTAGAATTATATGGTAGTCAGTGAGTGTTGGGAAGACTCCAACTGACCCACTGCATATGACCAGTACATACAGAAAGACATGTGTCTCCGCATCCAGAGGGGGTAGAGGTCAGGAAGGCATTCTCGTGACATTTAATTCAGAATTCAGACATTGTTTGCCCTTATTTATTACAGGACTAAGGCTTTATCCAGAAGG
>NW_027718337.1:0-323 GCF_054177405.1 Leptonychotes weddellii | reverse complement strand
GACTCCCTGCTGAGCAGGGAGCTCGATGCGGGGCTCAGTCCCAGGACCCCGAGATCATGACCTGAGCCAAAGCAGACGCTTAGCCAACTGAGCCACCTAGGCGTGCCCAAAGATACTTTATTTTGATTTTAAAAATATTATTGTCTGTAAACAACTGGCAGTGCCTTCTTTATTAAAAAAAACCTTAGTTGACTTTCAAAGTATTTTCAAGACAGTAAGAACACCTACAGACTCGTATGGTATGAATTAAATAATTACAGTGAGTTTGCACAAGAATAGAATGACAGATCAGCTTTGGATGTCTTTTTTTTTTTTTTTTTTTT
>NW_027718336.1:0-323 GCF_054177405.1 Leptonychotes weddellii | reverse complement strand
CAGCAGGGCAACACCAGCCAGGACCCCAGGACGACGCCCCACACACCTGTTAGAACGGCTAATGGCTGGAAGACCGAGCACACCAAGTGTTAGCGAAACTCTGGCCACTAATCATGGAGTACAGATCTGCCCTGGCTTATTGGTCGTAACGGTGGAGTTACGACCAATAAACCCACCATAAGTTGAAAATACTGTACGTCGAAAATGCATTTACTACACCCAGCCTGCGGCACCTCACAGCTTAGCCTGGCCCACCTCAGCTGCTGAGAACACTTCCGTTGGCCGACACCTGGGCAGAATCAGCTCGCACGCGGCCTGTCTTA
>NW_027718335.1:0-323 GCF_054177405.1 Leptonychotes weddellii | reverse complement strand
TTTTTTTTTTTTTTTAACGTATAATGTATTATTTGTTTCAGAGGTACAGGTCTGTGATTCATCACTTTTTTTTTTTTTAAGATTTTATTTATTTATTTATTTGACAGTGAGACCCTGTGAGAGAGGGAACACAAGCAGGGGGAGTGGGAGAGGGAAAAGCAGGCTTCCCGTGGAGCAGGGAGCCTGGCACGGGGCTCGATCTCATGACGCTGGGATCATGATTTGAGCCAAAGGCAGATGCTTAACGACTGAGCCACCCAGGTGCCCCTGTGATTCATCAGTCTTACACAATTCACAGCGCTCACCATAGCGCATACCTCCCC
>NW_027718334.1:0-323 GCF_054177405.1 Leptonychotes weddellii | reverse complement strand
GTGTTTACACATGTCCTGTAGGTGGGGCACCTGGGGGGCTCAGTTGGTTGAGGGTCTGATTCTTGGTTTCTGCTCAGGTCATGATCTCATGGGTTGTGGGATGGAGCCCTGCCTTGGGCTCCATGCTCAGCGTGAGGTCAGCTTGAGATTCTCTCCATCCCTCTGTCCCTCCCCCCACTTTGTCTCTCTCTCAGATGGATAGATAAATCTTTAAAAAGGAAAAAACAATGACAACAAAAACCAAAGCATGTCCTTCGGGTGATTCATATGTACCCAGAGCTTTAGAAGTAATAGTCAGTCCTAGATAGACCCTGTTCCTTTTC
>NW_027718333.1:0-323 GCF_054177405.1 Leptonychotes weddellii | reverse complement strand
CGACTCCGCCGCTTGGGGTTTCCACCCCGGGGGTTGCAGTTCACCGGCACGACCCCGGCACACCGGGTTTCCGTCTCGGAGGCTGCAGTTCGCGTACGCACGACCGTCACTCCGGTTTCTGTCAGGGGGTGGGGGGGCTGCAGTTCGCGTGTGCGCGACCCTGCCGGTCTGGTTTTCCACCCTGGGGGCTGCCCTGAAGTTCTTTCCCAATGCTACCGGTCTGTGAGTCTGTGCCCGTCCGCAGTGCACGAGGCTGTCACTCACCGGCAGTGTAGGATCCCCACGTCCAGGCACCCTCCCACCGCCGTTTATCCTCCGATATC
>NW_027718332.1:0-323 GCF_054177405.1 Leptonychotes weddellii | reverse complement strand
GCTAATTCATTTTTCTGAGCCAATCAAAGTCAATTTCTTTTGTTCTTGAATCTATTGAAAGTTCTGTTAATTACAAATTAGTATATCTTGTCACATGAAACACTCCTGGTGGGTGGTGGTAGAGGCACTGCTCTGGGGTATAGAATTTTGTACTTAATGCCTTCAGACTGTAAAGAAGAGATAAGGATTTTGGTTACCTCTGTTGATATTTTATTGTAAATCATAGAGAAGCTGGAAAACAAGAGATTCATTCTCTCAGCAGATTCAGGAAGAAGTGTAAGCTCTCTCATGGGTATTCATATTAAAAAGGAGTTCCAGTGATC
>NW_027718331.1:0-323 GCF_054177405.1 Leptonychotes weddellii | reverse complement strand
CAACCTTGCAGCCCAGGGATAAATCCCACTTGGTCCTGGTGAATAATCCTTTTAATATACTGTTGGATCCTATTGGCTAATATTTTGGTGAGAATTTTTGCATCCATGTTCATCAGGGATATTAATCTATAATTCGCCTTTTTGATGGGGTCTTTGTCTGGTTTTGCGATCAAAGTAATGGTGGCATCATAAAATGAGTTTGGAAGTTTTCCTTCCATTTCTACTTTGTGGAACAGTTTCAGAAGAATAGGTATTAATTCTTCTTTAAATGTTTGGTAGAATTCCCCTGGGAAGCCATCTGGCCATAGGCTCTTGTTTGTTGG
>NW_027718330.1:0-323 GCF_054177405.1 Leptonychotes weddellii | reverse complement strand
TCAGATCAGACACAGCTTTGTAAACCATCTTATGGACAAGGCATGGTGATACTAGCCATTATTTTCAAGTGCAGTTTCCTTCTGCCTCAAGTTCTAGAGGACTTCTGTTATCTCCAAAGAATAAGAGAGAAAGAAGACAGGGAAAGACAGAGAATGTGTGTGTGTTATGCTAGATTACTTCTCAGGTTCCGTCTAGATTTAATATTTTAAGATGACTGCCTTTAAAGTACTACCTAACAGCTTGGGAATTTGTGACTGGCAGTATGCAAAACACACTCATGATTGCAGGAAGGCAGAGCACCATAAAGCGAGATACAAAACCC
>NW_027718329.1:0-5491 GCF_054177405.1 Leptonychotes weddellii | reverse complement strand
TTTTTTTTTTTAAGATTTTATTTATTTATTTGAGACAGAGAGAATGAGAGAGAGAGAGCACATGAGAGGGGGGAGGGTCAGAGGGAGAAGCAGGCTCCCTGCCGAGCAGGGAGCCCGATGCGGGACTCGATCCAGGGACTCCAGGATCATGACCTGAGCCGAAGGCAGTCGCTTAACCAACTGAGCCACCCAGGCGCCCGGAAAATATTTTTCTAATGCAGATGGGTAATTCAAATGTTCACAGTGTATGTCAGTTCTGTTCCCTAAGGTATTTTTATTAATATATCATTAGACTGATTCAATTTAAAAAAAATCAGTGAACATGGATAACGTTCTTTCAGGATCTCCCTCATTTGGTTTATTTCTAGCACATTTTCTTTTTTGTACATTGTATCTATACAGAAAAATAAAAACAGTATGGAATTAACTTTCATTTTTCATGAGGATAAACAAAGTGTAAAAGTAGTAACCCACTTAATGAAGAATATGTGAATTTGGGGACCTGTTTCTCAGTGTGGTTGGAAACTGAATAAATTCAGAAAACAATTGTTCAAATCACTCTCTTTTTCAAAATATTTACTTTTGATGTTTTGGCCTTTTTTTTTTGTAGTTTTCATGTTTAAACTCAATAAAGAAAGAAGTGGTAGATAAATTTTGAATTCTAGCTGATTTATGCAATTCCTTGAGATTATATCTTCTAATACCTCTTTTTTATTATAAAAAACCCCAACGTTTAAGATTCTGTGATATTTTATACCTTTGTAGCCCAAGATTATTCATATATTAATTTATCTATTTACTCATCCATGTTCTTATATAAAGTTAACATTGTCACAAACCAATTGAAAATAGCTTGTAATACTGGATACAATAGAGCAAGATAACATATCAGAAGTGTATGAGAAATAGGAGATGACAGAAAAAAATTCAAAGGTGTGAAAAAAAACCAGCCAGGAGTTACTTTAGTTCATGTAATGCATGTAATGATGTCTCATTGTAGTCACTGACTATGAGGTTCTAGTTTACTATAAAAATACAACAACAATAATGATAATAATGAAAAGAACCACTCAGATATTTTTTTTATTCTGTGCTAGATATTGATCTAAGCTCTCTATATAATACATGTAATTTTTGCCTCAACCCTGAAAATATGCTCATTTTCTACATAATGAAACTGATGTTTAGAGAGCTTGTCCAAAACCTTGTCTAAATTGGAGATAATAAGTGTAAAGCCTAGAAATTCAAACTGGCTTCTATGAAGCTCATGCTAAATCTATTAACCCTAGGCCCCATATTTAATTAATTTTTTCCAGCTTTATCTTCATTATACACTAAAGATCAAAGATTATTTGAACACCAAGCAGGTTTGTGATGCCTGAACGGAACTGACTCATCTAACTTAGATTTGCAATTTATTATCCAAGAAATAGTAGTTCCTTCTATGACAGGATGACAGTTCCCAGTTATAGCTCAGTGCAGAGAACTTTAGCTTTGTAGAAATCTTTGTAGTGATGGCAGATTAAAGATATCAACTTTCTAACTGGTTTCAATGGAAATAACATATGTTTGTGGAGGTTAAACAGTAAGTTAGAATTTTTGGAGTCCTTGGGATTTTCCATGAAGACGATTATGTCAACTGTAAATAGTGACTGATTAATTTCTTCTTCTCTTATCTGCATGCTTTTTATCCTCCTTCCCCCATCCATATTGGTCTTGTTAAACTGTCTAGTATCTTAGTCAGAGAAAAAACACCACTGTAAATTGATCACTTCAAAGGAGAATGTCCTATAGATTTTGTGACCATAGATACATAAAGTGTCATCACTCAGTTTATGCCATAATTGACTCTTCAAAATGCCATTCTATTCTAAGAAGCCAGTTGCTTCACGGAGATGGGGATCATGGTGAGAATAATGAATTCCTTAAGCTATGATACCACTTCCACTCTTCATTTGGTATAAAATGAACTCACTTTTCATTTCAAGAGCCCTAGTTCTATGAACTGGCACAACTCTGGAAAATGGTTGATGTGCACCACTCTCTATTGTGAGAATTAAGGTCAGATTTATAGTCACACTATCTGAAGCTTTTCCAGTTACACAAATCAAGTAAGACTTTAGTGGGCCACCATCAATTTCAGTCCTAGGGACACTATAATCAGTTAGGTAACATCAAAGTTTCTTGTGGGTCAAACCATTCTGATATGTTCTGATAACTGCTTTGGATCTGCCACCCATCATGGTTCCTGGTGTCCTTGTCACTTCTGGATCTCATCATCCTTATCGGATTCAGAGAGCCCACTTTGACAGTGAAAGCTCCCACTGTTGTTCCTGGCCTGCATGGAGGTCTTCACAGATACTGGGGCACTCTTCTCAAATGTACCAAACCTCAAAATTTTGTTGAAGAAAATATCTATAGGGCTCTCACAGTTAAGGTGTGAGTGAGCAGATCTTATATAAAAAGGTCCACCGAGCATTTCACTTTTTCCAGCCTTTGATTATTTTCTTCTAGAGCATACCAAGAAAGTTCTGGAATCTCAAGTTCATTTAGTGTGGACCATCTTTGGGTCCAGGTTTGAATATGTTGATTAAGCAAATTTTTGGAACATTCCCTGTCACTCAAACTAACATAGTGAATAGAGAATCTCTGCTTAGTGCACCTATATTAATATATTTAACCTGATTGAACATTATTCTCCTTCCACCCTGATCCTACTCCTTAGGTTATGTTCCCATTCATATTCTGTAGGCTTGTGTTAAAAATTGGAAAAATCATGCAATTTTTTTGTGTGTGTGTGTATGTATAGGGTGACTCCCCATGGGTCATACTTTGCCAGCATGCCAGAAGCCTGCTGGGACTTAGTTCTGGTTACAGGTGTAGAAACAAGATGTGTGGGTATGAAATCAGTAATTCCTTGTGGAGTAATTCCCTACTTCACTGGAGACAAATACAGGTTTTCAGGCAAGGGGAGATTAATCTTCTCAGAAAGAAGAATAGAAGTTTCTTCTACAGGCAAATGAGGCTCAGTAAGGTTTAGGAGTTCAAGGTCTTCAACTTCATCACAATCTATTAATCTTTATCTCAATTTTTAGGTCTACAAATTTCCAATATCTGACATAACTTTAGAATGCCCAGGAAATTGGGAATTCAGTTTTCATAGTAATTTAGGCACCTGTAGATTAGAATCAGGACTTCATTTTCAAAAATCTTGATCCTGAAGCTACAGGAAATAATAAATTATTTTAGTGTAGTCATAAAAGTTCTCTGGCCCCCTACTTGAAACTTGAGCTTAGAATTTAAAGGCCTGACCTTATAATTTTCTTTCTCCAAATTCTCTGTGCATTAGAAGCAAACAATCACCTACATTATTATTAGTATTATTAGTATTTTCCACTACAATATTTTATGGTAGCAAATACTCCGTCACACATGGCTTGGCCTGTTGGCATTTCATTATAGGTGATAATGAAAGTAATCCTTTTTGCCACTGTATGTTGTGGACTACCAGTGTCTGGCTTACCAATGACATCATTGCTTCTAAATGTAATCAAGAACTAATTACACATTCCCACTGTAAGTTTCTGTTTCCCAGAAGAACTTCTGATACTAAGAATGGTATCAGTCAGTGTTCTGGCAAAGAAGCAAACCGCCACAAATATTACGGAAATATTATAGAACAAGAGATTCATTATGGGAATGAGATCCCACACGATTGTGAAAGAAGTTGGAAAAGGATTTTTTAAGACTTTCAGAGGAATTGGAGATTCACAGGAAAGCCACTAACCAGCCCTTCTCTCTAGTCAGCCACATCCAGGTGCCAGACTTTGACCATAAAAGACACATGACAGGGTTCTAGCAGCAATGTTTAAACAACTCAGAGTTCTAAATAATTAACAATTTGTTTGCAGTTTTGACTATAGGTATTGGCATTTTACCATGGTTCACAAATATAAACTACTTAACATGTCATCATCCATCCATTTTGGCAGAAAGAAAGGTGCTTTGTGTAGAAAATATTTTTCCGTTCTAATGTGGGAGTGAAATTATATAAATATTTATTTCAAAGGAAATGAGTAACCACAGATCTGTAGGTTCATTTTATTTCACACTGATACTTATTTCATTTTTTCCTTGCTGAGCTTAATTTAAAAAATCTTGTGTAGAGAAGTTCAGTGCAGTTTAATCAGCAGGAAAATGCATTTATTATGGAGAAAGCATTAAGAAACAAAGAAAAAGACTGCTGAGAGAATTTATTTTGGTAATTCCACCCAGAGGGCTAAGGTTAAAGATTCAATTTATACTCAACAGGGAGGAAGCAGTGAATAAAGGAGGCAGAGTGACTTAGCAAGATATTTTTGTGGTACAAATATTTCATGAGAAATAGTCAGATTTGTTTGGGACTGGGACTGGAAAACACTAGCACGGAAAACAGGGAAAAATCACCCAGGTCCATTTTGCGGTTAGGAAAAGATAAACAGATCATCTTCAATATGGTATTCTAAGATGTAAGCAAAATGTCATGAGAACAAGAAGAAGTGAACTCTTTCACCTAAGATAGATTGTGAAGAGTCTATGAAAGAGATAACATTAATTGGAACTTGGAGAATTAGTAAGCCTTTCCTTGCTACCACTTAAGGAGTGGACGGTGATGTCCTAGCTATGGAGATCAGCAGGTTCAACATTTTGGGGGGTCATCAAAGATTCAGCAATGTGTTAGGAAGAAGGTAAACAGGACTCTTGTTTTTTGGGAGGTTTTCTATCACTGCTTCAATCTCGTTACTGGTTATTGGCCTATTCAGGTTGTCAATTTCTTCCTGTTTCAGTCTTGGGAGTTCATAGGTTTCTCGGAAGACATCCATTTCAACCCGGTTGCTCAATTTATTGGCATATAATTGTTGGTAATAATTTCTAATAATTATTTCTATTTCCTTGGTGTTAGTCGTGATCTCTCCCCTTTCATTCATAATTTTATTAATTTGGGTCCTTTCTCTTTTCTTTTGGATAAGTCTGGCCAGTCGTTTATTGATCTTATTAATTCTTTCAAAGAACCAGCTTCTAGTTTTGTTGATCAGATCTACTGTGTTTCTGGTTTCTAATTCATTGATCTCTGCTCTAATCTTAATTATTTCTCTTTCAATGAATGGCTTAGGCATTGTTTATTGATTTTTCTCTAGTTCTTTTTTTTTTTAAGATTTTATTTATTTATTTGAGAGAGAGAGAGCACATGAGAGGGGGGAGGGTCAGAGGGAGAAGCAGACCCCCCGCTGAGCAAGGAGCCCGATATGGGACTCAATCTCGGGACTCCAGGATCATGACCCGAGCCGAAGGCAGTTGCTTAACCAACTGAGCCACCCAGGCACCCAATTTTTCTCTAGTTCTTTAAGGTGTAAAGTTAGTTGGTGAATTCGGGATTTTTCTATTTTTTTTGCATGAGGCTTGGATGGCTATGTATTTCCCCCTTAGGACTGCCTTTGCAGTATCCCATAGG
>NW_027718328.1:0-323 GCF_054177405.1 Leptonychotes weddellii | reverse complement strand
CCTTCATTGTATTTACCCTTATTTTTGTACATATATAAGCTTTTCTTTCTTTAAAATTTTGAGAGACACTTTTTTCGAACAGACCAAAATACTCCCAAAACCTAGTGTATGGCAGTGATCTATGCACCAGCCTGATCATATTTGATCATATTCTGTTTTTGTTTGTTTGTTTGTTTGTTTTTTATCTCTTTTTCTTTTTCTTTTTTCTTTCTTTCCCTTTCTTTTCCCCTGGTTTCAGGTCTCTTCTGATTTGTTTAATGTATATTTTTCTGGGATCATTGTTACCCAGTTAGCGTTATGTTGTCTCATTCATTTATTCTCCT
>NW_027718327.1:0-323 GCF_054177405.1 Leptonychotes weddellii | reverse complement strand
ATGGACTCTGAGAAACAAACTGAGGGTTCTAGAGGGGAGGGGGTGGGGGGATGGGCTAGCCCGGTGATGGGCATTAAGGAGGGCACGTACTGCACGGAGCACTGGGTGTTATACGAAAACAATGGATCATGGATCACCACATCAAAAACTAATGATGTACTGTATGGTGACTAACACAACATAATAAAATAAAATTTAAAAAAGAATTGGAAAAAACAGGTGAGTGAGGCACTACCTTCTGGTGTAAAATGTAAAGGGGCACAAAGATACTTGGCAATCAAAATTAATACTTGAATTTTTTTAGATCGACAAACCACAGCTTG
>NW_027718326.1:0-323 GCF_054177405.1 Leptonychotes weddellii | reverse complement strand
CATCTAAAACTAATGATGTAATGTATGGGGATTAACATAAGAATTAAAAAAAAAAAGTGAAAATGGGGGAATTCAATACTACTCGTACAATATCACATAAATAATATTGGAAACACACACACAAAAAAAACTAATGATGTACTATATGTTGGCTAATTGAATTTAAATTAAAATAAATAAATAAAATAAAATAAAAATTTAAAAAGGAAAAAAGAATTCCCAGGGAGAGGTAGACTACTCTAGTGTCTGTCAGAGTCTGTTAAATGAATGAATGAATGAATGAATGAGTGAATGGTTGCAATTAAGTATAGGGACTGCCAGGT
>NW_027718325.1:0-323 GCF_054177405.1 Leptonychotes weddellii | reverse complement strand
TTCTAAGGGACGGTGCTCTCTCTCCCCAAAGGGAAGCTTTTTGTTAATTCCAATTTAGCATCACATAACATTCTAGTACAAAAAAAAAAAAAAAAGAAATAGGGGAAATGTATGGGTTATGTGCCCCCTTAAAGTGACATCTACGTGGCCTATCTGCCTCTTGGAAGAAAAATAGTCCTGCGTAAGTGAGCTACAGATATCTTTAAGCCCTTAACCCAATATTTGGGTTTAAAACCCATTGCTTACCGAAGCATGACATTCAAACAAGAATAAAGGTGCATTTGCAATAATTATTTTTTATATAAACAGCAACCCCAGTTCTA
>NW_027718324.1:0-323 GCF_054177405.1 Leptonychotes weddellii | reverse complement strand
GGTCCTTAATATTTCTTGCAGGGCCCGCTTGGTGGTCATATATTCTTTCAGTTTCTGCCGGTCTTGGAAGCTCCTTGTCTCTCCAGCCATTCTGAATGACAGCCTGCTGGAGAAAGTATCCTTGGCTGCATGTTCTTCTTGATTAGTACCCTGAATATGTCTTGCCAGCCCTTTCTGGCTTGCCAGGTCTCTGTGGACAAGTCTGACGTTACTCTTATGTTACACTGATGTTCCTCCCTCTGTACGTAAGAAATCTCTTTCCCCTAGCCGCTTTCAAGATTGTTTCCTTGGATCTAAGATTTGCAAATTGTACAAGTATATGT
>NW_027718323.1:0-323 GCF_054177405.1 Leptonychotes weddellii | reverse complement strand
GGAAGGAAACAGGCATTCAAGTCCAGGAGACAGAGAGAACGCCCCTCAATATCAATAAAAATAGGCCATCACCCCAACATATAATAGCAAAATTTGGAAATCTCTGAGACAAAGAGAAATCCTGAAAGCAGCTGGGCACAAAAGGTCCATAATCTACAAGGGTAGAAACATTAGACTGGCAGTTGACCTAACCACAGGAGACTGGCAGGCCAGAAAGGACTGGCATGATATATTCAGGGTGCTAAATAAGAAAAATATGCAGCCAAGAATACTTTATCCAGTAAGGATGTCATTCAAAATATGAGGAGAGATAAAAAGCTTCC
>NW_027718322.1:0-323 GCF_054177405.1 Leptonychotes weddellii | reverse complement strand
TTTTTTTTTTTTTTTAACGTATAATGTATTATTTGTTTCAGAGGTACAGGTCTGTGATTCATCACTTTTTTTTTTTTTAAGATTTTATTTATTTATTTATTTGACAGCGAGACCCTGTGAGAGGGGGAACACAAGCAGGGGGAGTGGGAGAGGGAAAAGCAGGCTTCCCGTGGAGCAGGGAGCCTGGCACGGGGCTCGAACTCATGACGCTGGGATCATGATTTGAGCCAAAGGCAGATGCTTAACGACTGAGCCACCCAGGTGCCCCTGTGATTCATCAGTCTTACACAATTCACAGCGCTCACCATAGCGCATACCTCCCC
>NW_027718321.1:0-323 GCF_054177405.1 Leptonychotes weddellii | reverse complement strand
ACAATTCAGTTTAGTTTGTTGCACTTTATGGAATTTTTAGAGATCTCTCAGGATTTTATTTGTGTGACCCATAATAATATTTATGGAGACTAACAAAAGATATTGTTAAGAAAGTACTTAAGAGGCGCCTGGGTGGCTCAGTTGGTTAAGCGACTGCCTTCGGCTCAGGTCATGATCCTGGAGTCCCGGGATCGAGTCCTGCATCGGGCTCCCTGCTCGGCAGGGAGTCTGCTTCTCCCTCTGCCCTCTTCCCTCTCGTGCTCTCTGTCTCTCATTCTCTCTCTCTCAAATAAATAAATAAAATCTTTAAAAAAAAAAAAAAA
>NW_027718320.1:0-323 GCF_054177405.1 Leptonychotes weddellii | reverse complement strand
ATGACCAGGCCTTGTGCCCAATGAGAAATGCATCTCCTTCCATAGAATCTAAGAGTTAAGTGTCTCTGCTTAAGCTGTTTTTGATTCATTATTCATTGAAAAGAAATTAGGTTGGGGCACCTGGCTGGCTCAGTAGAGAGTGTGACTCTTGATCTCAGGGTTGGGAGTTTGAGCCCCATGCTGGGTGTACAAATTATTAAAAAAAAAACTACAAATATTTGAAAAGAAATTAGGTTGTTGGTCCTTCATAAATGTTAATAAATCAATACATGCTATATGTAGAGAAAAAAACAAATGAGTCTTCCAAAATTCTGGACTCGTAA
>NW_027718319.1:0-5493 GCF_054177405.1 Leptonychotes weddellii | reverse complement strand
GAGACGATGGACTCTGAAAAACAAACTGAGGGTTCTAGAGGGGAGGGGGTGGGAGGATGGGTTAGCCTGGTGGTGGGTATTGAGGAGGGCACATTCTGCATGGAGCACTGGGTGTTATGCACAAACAATGAATCATGGAACACTACATCTAAAACTAATGATGTAATGTATGGGGATTAACATAAGAATAAAAAAAATACGTAAGTTCTATAACAAAAAAAAAATGGGCAAACAACTTGAATAGTGATTCCTCAAAAACATATACAAATGGCCAATAAGCACCTGGAATGATGCTCGACATCATTAACCATTAAAGAATTACACATTCAACCCAAAGTGTGATACAACATCACACACATTAAAATGGCTAAAAGTAAAACAAAAAAAGAAAGAAAAGAAAGAAAAGAGAAAAGGAAAACCTTAATCACTAGTGAGTATTGGAAAACTGGAATTCTCATTCTGGGGGTGTAAAATTGAGTAACTGCTTTGGAAAGCAGTTTGTCAGTTTCTTATAAAGCTAAACTTGCATCTACCCTGATGACCCATCAGTTTCACTTCTAGATATTTACCCGAGACAAAAGCATTTGTCCACACAAAGACTTGTTCACAAGTGCTCCTGCAATCTTATACACCATATGAAACTGGAAACAGCCCAAATGTCTATCAACAACAGTGGATAAGCTCTTACATTTCTACATTTGAGTGCCATTTAACAATAAAAAGAAACGAATTACTGATACATATAAAAGCATGGATGAATATCGAAACATATCGAAACACTTTGTTGTGCCAGAGAAGGCCAACACAGAAGAATACATATGGCTCACTCCATTTACATAAAGTTCTGGGAGAGACAAAACTGAGCTCTGGTAAGAGAAACCAGATCAGAGATTGCCTGGGGTGGAAGGAACAAGTCATTTGCCCCCTACAGAGCAAAACCGAGGTTTAATTGCAATTTCAACCTATCCCAGGAATGTGACCATTTAACCATCAATCCCAAATTTCCTGGCCTGCACCTAGTGAAGTAATCTGCATAAAAACTACATTAAAAAGCTACTTAATCTACACATCTACATAATTTACACAAAATTACATAATTAATCTACATCATCTACATTAAAAATCTAATAATCCACATTAAACAAAAACCCTGCCTTTCCCTTCTCCCCAAGACATGTAACAATCCTTTCTTTTCTCTTGCTAATAGACGCTTGATCCACCCTCCTCCCTATAAAAACCTTTCATTTTGTACAACTCGGAGCATCTCTCTACTTGCTATATGGGATGCTGCTTAATAAAGCCAGTTAGATCTTCAGATTTACTCACAGTACAAAAGGCTGCAAGGAAACTTTCTAGGGTAAGGCAAATGTTCTGTATTTTGATTGGGACGATGGTTCCATGGGTATATACATTTGTCAGAATTCATCAAGATGTACACTTAAATTGCATCCATTTTATTATTTGTGAATAGGTTGTACACCAATAAATTTGATTTAAAAAAATAAAAGTTTCCCAGGTATTTCTTAGGTCGATTGAAGGATGAGCACCACTCATCTCTGCCAGATTGCTTCCGTCTCCTTTATCTTTTCATGGCAGTTCAGACGACACCTGGCACACGATAAGTACTTCATACACAGACAGACTGAAAGAAGGTGGGGTGGCCGAGGCAAATCACTGGAAGAAAGAGGGGAGGAGCAGGGTCCCAAGTCAGAGCAGAAGTAGACAAGATCAGCTCTGTACTACAAACCTCTTCCACCACCAGGTGGCATCAGAGAGCACGAGAGATGCTATTCCTAATCGATCCAGCAGATGGCAGCAGGTCCACATCAACCTCTAAGGACACCAAATTGAATTTTCAAGATCTTTTGTGCCCTGGGCGTCTCCTCAGGATTTCTGTCCTCCAATTGCCGCTATCTCTGACAGGCAGAAAAGGGAGACTTACTGGGGAGAGGATGGGAACACACCCGTGAGCCCCACGTATGCCAGGCACTGTTCTCCACACTTTGTAGGCAGGATCTCCTACTGCCTCAACCCTGCATCGAGGACACCAGTTTCTTTATCCTGCAGACAGGCAAATAGATCCCAGAAAGGGACACTATGGTCCTCAGCACCGAGCTAGATGTGGTAGAGATGGGGTTCGAGCCTGACTTTTCTCTCCAGCCAACACTGTCCAAGCCTGTAGAACAGAATGATTGATGCAGAGTTGAGCAAGAGTAGCTGATATTTCTTGAGTGCTCATCGAAGGAACGTTCCATTAATTCATTGAATCGGTGCAACCAGGCGAGGCAGGGACTATTTCTATTCCCCTTTGAAAGCCAGGTGGTGAAACTGAGGTACTGAGAGAGACGAGCTTGCAAAGGCTACACCGTTAGTAAAAGTGGGGGCCGGTGTTGGAACCTCAGACCCTTAACCAGCGGACTATTCACTACGTGGCTGTTTTATCAAACCCTGTGGGGCTGTGGAGGAGGCTTCTGGCTGCAGAGGGCTTATCAGTCTTGCTCCTTCCAAACACCCAGTCGCAGCTAAGAATGGCTTCTTCCCCCACCATGTCGTTCCATAGGGGCCAGGGGGGCATTCAGGGGCTCACTGCTGTCTCTGCCTGGGTCCCCAGCTCTTAGGAGTCTTCTAAGACCCAGGGCTGTCCCTCCGTCTAGCCAGCCAGCCCTTACTGAGTACCTACTGAGTGCCACACATAAACTATGGCAACAGGGCCTGCCTGCCAAGAGCTCTTGTATTGGGGGTAAGATCATTTGCAAGTACAGGAAAAAATAAAACCACAGAGACAGAATTCTGTGGGTGACTAATCAGCATGTGGGTAGCAGAGAATTTTTGCTTAGTCAGGGAGGACTTCCGGCTGGGGGGTTCCTGCCCTTGACCCTCCAGAGTGCATAGGGTTTGAGGAGATGGAGGATGGACAGCATACAGTCTTGGCAAGAGTGAGGAGCTTGGAAGAGAACAGAGACACTGGCTAGATCAGATGGAGGGTCCCGTGGGGAATGGCTGGGCCGGTGGGTTAGGGACAGATCCTGGAGGATCCTGAGGGCCCGGAAGAGGGCCTTTCACTGTACTTGATAAAATGATGTTTATGATGGCTCAGGAGTGTATGGGAGGGTGTGGCAAGATAAAGTCAGCCCCAGGGAAGATTCGTGTGGGCCAGCCGAGCAGAACAGAAGGGGATTGAAGAGCCTGCAGGGGAGGTGGAAAGGGAGCCTGGTCGTGTGGCATAGGGGGCAGGCATCATAGATGAAGACATCGAAACCCCCATGAGCCTGGAAGGCTTGTGCCACTCTCTGTTTTATAGATGACGAAAACGAGACCTGTGTGTTTAAGGAAGCTTCCCAGGGTTACCCTGTCCAAGCCCAGCAGAGCCAGGGTTTCAGCTCACACAGACTGACACCGAAGTGTGCGTTCGTAACCACAATGCTATGTTGCCTTCACATCACTGATGCAGCCCAAGGCAGGCTGGCTAAGTCAGAGAGATCGTCCCCTCGGTGGGGATATCTAGCAGGGCTGAGGGGACAGGGCCGATGAAAGCGTTAGCACTGGTCCCGTAAAGATGCCCCTAGGGCTCAAAATCTTCAGTGTCCCCATACCAATTGTTGAAGATACATACCTGGAATTTTAGACATGTGGAGAGCTGATGGTCAGCTCTCTGGTCATACCTGGCTCATGAACATAGAGGCTATAGCAGAAACAGGTACTCGGGGGTGCCTATTCTTCTTTGAGGCTGATGGAAGTCAGGGTGGCCTCCAAGAGACAGAAGCTTTCGGAGAAATGAATCCAGCACTGCCAATGCTAAACATCTGTATCACCTGTTCCCGGACAGGAGGAGATGACTGCCACCCGCCCCACCTGGGGTCCAAGTGCACCTGAAGTCCGGGGGGTAGAGTGGGGAGGAAGCATTCCTCAAAGCACGTGGGAACTTCTCCCTCCAGCTCCTTGGATTCAGCTGGAGATGCGGACTACAGATTGTGTTTGTTCTTCTGTCCTGGCCAAGCCCCAGTGGTATTTCTGCAAAACAGAGTTCTGTCTGGAGTGACAATGGCCATGGCATACAGCTGGTAGGCAGCAAGCCTCCCGCGGCATCTGCCAGTGTTGTCATGCACGTTGGAAGCACTACAGGAGGGGATGGGAGTGTGTACGGGGGAGAGGGATGCGGTACTGGGTCCCCACAGGAGGAAACTGGAACGAAGCCGGTGGCAAAGAAGCATTTGTAGCTCATGGGTTCCAGAGCCCTCTGAGATTTCAGAAGAATCCAACACCCATCAGGGCTGTGGTCAGCAGCCCCCTGAGGTTACCTTGTCTTGACTCTCTGCCATAACTCGAGACCCCATTCCACACAGAGGACAGAAGCGTCACCACCTCCCAGGGTTAGGATCCCCAAGATGTGACTTTCTCCATGTGGCTTTTTTCACTTTTCAGGCTGAACGGCTGCTCTGAGCTTTCCCTCCATCCCCTCTGGCCCCTTCTCCCACCAGCCACTTCCTCCTGGCACGCCCCACTCCACAGCTCCCTCCAGAGGGCTCAGTCACGTGCTCCACGCAGGTGTCCCAGGAGGCTCCATGCAGGAGAGAAGGGCAAATGCACAATAAATATCAGGGTCCATTCTTGGGCCAGTCTCAACTTAAACCCCACCTGCCCCCACATCATGGGCTTCATCCTCAGAACTGAGTCCCTTCCTCCACCTCTGCTTTGTTCCTTCCCTTGGGTCCCCCAGTCCTTACACCTACTGAAATGCCTCTCTAGTAAAAGTTGTCTCCAGCCAGCAAGTTCCCTTTCCACATTCTTGCATCAAGAAATGAGCTCTTCCTTTCCAGCCCTTCCCTTCCTGATGAGGCCTGGAGATCTGGGACGCAGGACAGCGGGGGTCTGAGAGTGTTTTCCCAGTGCAGAAGCAGCCTTACTTCCTCAGCTGTCAGCTGGGGGATGCTGGTGGTTTTTCTGTACTACTTCTTTTTTCTTTTGGGTCACTGCACACACATCTTCAAAGACACAGGTCTCACTACTCTTCTACTGTTGCTTGGCCCCTGATCACACCTCCTGTACCACCTCTGGACAGGGCCACAAGGAATCCCAGCAGAAGAAGGAGGAAGGCAGAAGAGGAAAGACACAAAAAGAGATTGAATATAGAAGCTCAGGGGCCAGGTGAGAGCTTGGTTGTGGGTCTGGCCTAGGGGCCTCACACCTCTGGGTGCAGTACCTCCAGACATGCTTGCTGAGGGGTAGACAATATCCACAGGACCTGGGAGTGATTTCCAGTTCTGATGATCTGAGATTTGCTTGTAAATCATGAAAGTGAGTCTGAGGTCAAAGAGATATCAGGCTTTCAGGAAATGGAGATTATGAACTTGACTTCTCCGTCCAAAAGGCTGATGTCACCTGGCAGAGACTCTCAGAAGTAAGCAGTCTAAATTGACCTCTTAGAGAATATGGTGGGAGAAGAAAGGAAAGAAAGAGAAAGAAAGAGAGACAGAGAGACAAAAGAAAGAAAGA
>NW_027718318.1:0-323 GCF_054177405.1 Leptonychotes weddellii | reverse complement strand
AAAAAAAATTTTATTTTTCATTTTTAGAGTCATATTCTCTCCCTTCATAGTAGTTACCTGTATTTTTGGCATATATATATAAGTTGTTCTCTCTTTAAAATTTTGAGTTAGTTTCTTATAACATATCAAAATATACCCTAATCTCTACTGTATGGTTTTGTTCTACTCTCCTGCATGATCACATTCTCTCCCTTTTTTTCCTTTTTTTCTTAAATCCTCTTCTTTCTTTTTTCAAACAACTTCTTATCAATTCTGTCTATAAAATTTTTTATAATTTTCATCTTTACAGTCATATTCCATCCCTTCATCATATCAACCCTTAT
>NW_027718317.1:0-323 GCF_054177405.1 Leptonychotes weddellii | reverse complement strand
GGACAGATGCAGAAGTGCCTGGCAAGTCTCACCTTGCACTTGCTCTTTTCTCCTCCATGCCCAGATCCTTGGCTATGGCCCTGGAGAAGTGGTAGCTATGTAGAAGCAACAGATCTCCATGGACCTTTCCATGAGCTTTCTTCATGGTCCCCTCAGTGGCTGCACATCCTTGGCTTCTCAGAGCCCCTGCAAGCTGTGATTTGTCTCCGTCAGCCAGTACTTCAGGACTAGTAAAAGACTCTTGCCCAACTATAAGCCAGAACTTCCCCTTCCCCAGCTCCTCCCCTATTTGAGTAAGGTCTAATTCCTGTAATAATTTTCTT
>NW_027718316.1:0-323 GCF_054177405.1 Leptonychotes weddellii | reverse complement strand
TTTTTTTTTTTTTTTTTTTAAAGATTTTATTTGACAGAGAGAGAGAGAGAGACAGCGAGAGAGGGAACACAAGCAGGGGGAGTGGGAGAGTGAGAAGCAGGCCTCCCGCAGAGTAGGGAGCCCAATGCGGGGCTCGATCCCAGGACCCCGGGATCATGACCTGAGCCGAAGGCAGACGCTTAACGACTGAGCCACCCAGGTGCCCCGTGGCTTGGGCAATCTTAAAAGAAAGGAAAGTCTTGTGTTTCAAATGATGAGAGGCAAGGACTTTTCAGTTCTATGAAAATAATTGACCACTTCCCCGAAAAAGTTTTAAGATTTCT
>NW_027718315.1:0-323 GCF_054177405.1 Leptonychotes weddellii | reverse complement strand
TTTTTAAGATTTTATTTATTTATTTGAGAGAGAGAATGAGAGACAGAGAGCACGAGAGGGAAGAGGGTCAGAGGGAGAAGCAGACCCCCGCTGAGCAGGGAGCCCGATGTGGGACTCGATCCCAGGACTCCAGGATCATGACCTGAGCCGAAGGCAGTCGCTTAACCAACTGAGCCACCCAGGCGCCCAGTTGAAGTTTGTTAATAGTATTTTTCAAGTCTTTTATGTCCTTGTTTATTTTCTGTCTAGTTGTTCTATCAATTATTGAGAGAGAGGTTTTTAAATCTCTGACTATAATTGTGCATTTGTCTACTCCTTGATGT
>NW_027718314.1:0-323 GCF_054177405.1 Leptonychotes weddellii | reverse complement strand
GGTGCGGCCGGGGCCAGTGGGAGCAGGCAGGCTAGGCGGCAGGTCCATGCGGACCACCTGTGAGAAGAGCGGGGCTAACACCCCCGTGTGTGTACCGAATGGCACCATTTCATAGGGAAACAAAGGGCGCCAATAGCCCTGGCTGCCTCTGGGAGAGGACTTTTCCACTGTACCTTTTGCGTTTTAAGCCGCGTGAATACAAGAGTCTGTAAGTACAGTCAGAAAAAACGGTGGATGAGGTAGACTGCAACAGCCTCAGAAATGAGGGAGCGTCCAAGGGTGCACAGAGGGGCCCCGGTGTGGCTGGTGTGCAGCCTGGGGCT
>NW_027718313.1:0-323 GCF_054177405.1 Leptonychotes weddellii | reverse complement strand
AGAAGAAAACATCCCTAACCTGCTAAAGGGCACATAGGAAAAAAGAAAAAAAAAAAAAAACAAAGAAACACAGCAAAAATCATACTTAATGCTGAAGACTGGCTTTCCCCCATAAGTCTAGAAATAAGACAAGGATGTCTGCTCTCATCATTTCTTTTTTTTTTTTTTAAGATTTTATTTATTTATTTGAGAGAGGAGAGAGAAAGCACATGAGAGGGGGGAGGGTCAGAGGGAGAAGCAGACTCCCTGCCGAGCAGGGAGCCCAATGCGGGACTCGATCCCGGGACTCCGGGATCACCACCTGAGCCGAAGGCAGTTGCTCA
>NW_027718312.1:0-323 GCF_054177405.1 Leptonychotes weddellii | reverse complement strand
AGCTCGTGGCCGTTTGTCATGGCAGCCCTGGGAGACCCATGCGATGTTCTACCTGTAACTCCCCAATCGATGCTTGGAGAAATCAGAGAAAGCGCTGCAGCTACGATCCTTACTCACAGATAAGGCACCTGCAGCTCAGAGAGGTTAAGACACGTGCCCAAGAGCACACAGCTCACTTCCTGTTCTGGCTGGCCCAGGACGGCGGGGACTGTGGTCCATGGTGGTAGTCAGCTGGGGCTGCGTAGATGGGATGGCTGAGGCGTTGGAGCTCACTTCTCCCAGTGTTGGAGGCTCTGGATCGAGGTGTCGGCATGCTCAGGTTC
>NW_027718311.1:0-323 GCF_054177405.1 Leptonychotes weddellii | reverse complement strand
ATTGATTGATTTTATCTTAATATTGAAAACTCAATATGAACTATAAGGACCCTGTAAAATTAGATATAACCACGTGTATTGTTGTTTTATCTGATTTGTATTATACTCATTTAGTTGGCTTATTTTTGTACAACATTTTTGTAAAGCCAGCCCAGCATTTATCAGCTTTATATGCAGAAACTCCATGAGAAACCATTCAAAAGACATTTCTCCTCTGCTGGATTCACTACTTACAGCACCAAGCATAGCTGAAACTGCTTAACAAAATGTATGCCTCAAAAAGAAATTCTGTGTATGCAATGCAAAGCCTGAGAATGTAAAGA
>NW_027718310.1:0-323 GCF_054177405.1 Leptonychotes weddellii | reverse complement strand
TATTAGCATTCTGAGGTTTGTGTTTGCTTACTGCTTATTTAGAGAGAGGTCAGATGAGAAGCTGGGCAGCCTGCACCTGATTTCCATTTCACTGAAGACAGGTCGGGGGAGGGGCTCCAAAGTTCCCAAGGGTCAGGCCAGGTGCTCCCTGGCTGTGGCTTGAATCAGGCTCACAGCTGAGCCAGAGCAGGCCCTCGGGGCACCAACTACCTCCACAGTGGCCTCTCCTGCCTGAAGGACTTGCCCAGATGCGTGAAACTGACTCAGGTGGCTCCCAGGTCTTCCTCTGCCTGGTACTGCCTGTCCTGTCCTCTCAGGACTGC
>NW_027718309.1:0-323 GCF_054177405.1 Leptonychotes weddellii | reverse complement strand
GGACCGCAAGGGGAGAGGAGGGGGACACATCTGGGCTAGTTAGAGGAGGGTCAGTTCCACCAGAAAGGACCACGGGAGGCCTCCTGCCACATGATGTGCAGCCCGAAGTGTAACAAAGGTGTTAACTCACCCATGATTGCATCAAACTGAAGCCTGAGACAGAACGTTCTGGGAGGTTTCCTTGTTTGTAAAGGAAGTTAAAACCCTCCCTTCTCTGGTCCAAGCTGGGGGCCATGGGTTCTGCAGGGACAGCTCTGCTCTGGGGAGTGTACTTTTGGCCCCTGTGGTCTGGTGTCCCAGCAGCAGGTGGGGGGTGGGGGGTC
>NW_027718308.1:0-5493 GCF_054177405.1 Leptonychotes weddellii | reverse complement strand
TGGAATATTACTCAGTCATCAGAAAGGATGAATACCCAACTTTTACATCAACATGGATGGGACTGGAGGAGATTATGCTAAGTGAAATAAGTCAAGCAGAGAAAGTCAATTATCATATGGTTTCACTTATTTGTGGAACATAAGGAATAGCATGGAGACATTAGGAGAAGGAAGGGAAAAATGAAGGCAGGGGGAATCGGAGGGAGAGATGAACCATGAGAGTCTATAGACTCCGAGAAACAAACTGAGGGTTTTAGAGGGGAGGAGGGTGGGGGGATGGGTTAGCCGGGTGATGGGTATTAAGGAGGTACTGCCTGGAGCACTGAGTGTTATACGAAAACAACGGATCATGGATCACCATATCAAAAACCAATGATGTATGGTGACTAACATAACATTAAAATAAAATAAAATAAAATAAAATAAATAAAATAAAATAAAATAGGACCACATTAAGAAAGTGTCATTTGAGCTCAAAACCCTCCCATGGCTTCCCATCTCACCTAGAGGAAAAGCCAGAGGCCTTACAATTGCCTGTAAGATCCTACAAGGTCTAGACTTCTCCCTATTTCCCTGGCCTCTCCTTTACTGTCCCCTTAGATCAGTGGTCCTCAAACTTTAGTGGACATCACCTTGAGGGCTTGTTAAACCACAGATTATGAACACTAGTGAAATCCAATTAAAGTTTGTGTGTTAGTTAGTAGTGTATCAATGATAGTCTTGGTAATGTAAGGTGTTAACATTAGGGGAAACTGAGTATAAGGAAAATCTCTGTACTAGCTTTACAATTCGTCTATAAATATTAAGGTATTTCAAAATAAAAAGTTAACACCACCCCCTCACCCCCCCACCCACACACACATACACCTACAACATACTGCTGGTTCCACCTGAGAGTTTCTATTTCTGTAGGTGTGGACTGGGGCCTGAGAATTTACACTTCTCTAGTCCCCAGATAGTGCCAGTGCTGCTGGTCCAAGGGCAGAACTTGGAGAACTAGTGCCCCAGAACACTCAGATCCAGCCACAATGATCTCTGTGGTCCTCCTAGAACAGCCCCGCAGACTCCACACTGGGGCATCTGCACCTGCTTTTCTCTCTGCCTGAAATGCAACTCCCTTCAGAACAGGGCTTATGAAGTACCCTCCTCGCCTCCCCCAGGTGTCCATTCAATAGGGAAGACTGTTTACCCAATTGAAAATGGTCAGCCTGTTCATGTCTTCTGCCCATTTCCTGACTGGATTAATTGTTTTCTACATGTTGAGTTTGATAAGATCTTGGATACCAGCCTTTTACCTGATATGTCATTTGCAAATATCTACTCCCATTCTGTAGGTTGCCTTTTAGTTTTGTTGACTGTTTCCTTTGCTGTGCAGAAGCCTTTTATCTTGATGAAGTCCCAATAGTTCATTTTTGCTTTTATTTCCCTTGCTTTTAGAGACATGTCTTTTTTTAATTTAATTTTTTTTTTTTAAAGATTTTATCCATTTATTTGAGAGAGAGAATGAGAAACAGAGAGCACGAGAGGGAAGAAGGTCAGAGGGAGAAGCAGACTCCCCGCCGAGCAGGGAGCCCGATGCGGGACTCGATCCCGGGACTCCAGGATCATGACCTGAGCTGAAGGCAGTCGCTTAACCAACTGAGCCACCCAGGCGCCCCTTTTTAATTTAACTTAATTTTGTTATATTATGTTAGTCGCCATACATCATTAGTTTTTTTTATTATTATGTTATGTTAATCACCATACATTACATCATTAGTTTTTGATGTAGTGATCCATGATAGAGACATGTCTTGTATGAAGTTGCTGCGGCCGAGGTCACAGAGTTTGCTGTATGTGTTCTCCTCTAGGATTTTGATGGATTTCTGTCTCACATTTAGGTTTTTCATCCATTTTGAGTTTATCTTTGTGTATGGTGTAAGAGAATGATCCAGTTTCACTCTTCTGCATGTGGCTGTCCAATTTTCCCAGCACCATTTGTTGAAGACACTGTCTTTTTTCCATTGGATATTCTTTCCTACTTTGTCAAAGATTAGCTCACCATAGAGTTGAGGGTCTACTTCTGGGGTCTCTATTCTGTTCCATTGATCTATATGCCTGTTTTTGTGCAAATACCAAGCTGTCTTGATGACTACAGCGTTGCAATACAGCTTGAAGTCGGGCATCAGGATGCCCCCAGCTTTGGTTTTCTTTTTCAACATTCCTCTGGCTATTTGGGGTCTTTTCTGGTTCCATGCAAATTTTAGGATTGTTTGTTCCAGCTCTGTGAAAAATGTCAATGGTATTTTGATAGGGATTGCATTGAATGTGTAGATTGCTCTGGGTAGCATTGACATCTTCACAATATTTGTTCTTCCAATCCATGAGCATGGAACATTTTTCCATTTCTTTGCATCTTCCTCAATTTCTTTCATGAGTATTTTATAGTTTTCTGAGTACAGATTCTTTGCCTCTTTGGTTAGATTTATTCCTAGGTATCTTCTGGTTTTGGGTGCAGTTGTAAATGGGATTGACTCCTTAATTTCTCTTTCTTCAGTCTCATTGTTAGCATATAGAAATGCAACTGATTTCTGTGCATTTATTTTGTATCCCGTCACGTTGCTGAATTGCTGTATGAGATCTAGCAATTTTGGAGTGGAGTCTTTTGGGTTTTCCACTCCAAAGTATCATGTCATCTGCAGAGTGAGAGTTTGACTTCTTCCTTGCCAATTTGAATACTTTTTATTTCTTTTTGTTGTCTTGATTGCTGTTGCCAGGACTTCCAGTACTATGTTGAACAATAGCGGTGAGAGTGGGCATCCCTGTCGTGTTCCTGAGCTTAGGGGAAAAGCTCTCAGTTTTTCCCCATTGAGAATGATATTTGCTGTGGGCTTTTCGTAGATGGATTTTATGATATTGAGGTATGTACCCTCTATCCCTACACTCTGAAGAGTTTTAATCAAGAAAGGAAGCTGTATTTTGTCAAATGCTTATCTGCATCAATTGAGAGGATCATATGGTTCTTGTCTTTTATTAATGTGATCTATCACATTGATTGATTTGTGAATGTTGAACTACCTTTGCATCCCAGGAATAAGTCCCACTTGGTCATGGTGAATAATCTTTTTAATGTGTACAGCTGGATCCTATTGGCTAGTATCTTGGTGAGTATTTTGGCAAAAAAAAAAAAAAATCAGCCTACTCCTCCCCCCTAGGATCCCCTGTCCATCTTGGCTGCTTCCTTTTCTTCTCCACAGCCACTCACCACCATGTGACACACTATATATTCTGTTATTTGTATATTTTTCTGTCTCAAATCACCTCTGCCCAGAAATGTAAGCTCCACGAGGGTGGCTTCTCTGTTTCATTCTCTTCAGCACTTAGAACAGTGCCCCATCACAGTGTGAGCTCATTTATTAGATGAGCGAAGGGGTGAATATAGTAAAACAGTCCACGAGAAATGGCATAGCAGCATCCATGAGAGCTCAGATTCAAGAGTCTGAAAGATTTGGGCTCAAATACCTACTCAGCCCTATACAATTTGTTTCATCTTGGGCAAAATACTTTCCTCAACAAAAATTGAAGGAAGCCCCAGTTATATTATCTCATAGGGAAATGTAAAAATTCAATGCCATAATACAGATAAAGCTCTTAGCACAGGGCTTTGCAGAATAATCTCTCAATAAATGTCAGCTAATAGTGTTTTTGCTCTACAAATTTGGTCTTTGTGATAATTCAAGCAGGGCCTTGGTTAAAATTCAATTTTTCGGGCGCCTGGGTGGCTCAGTTGGTTAAGCGACTGCTTTCGGCTCAGGTCATGATCCTGGAGTCCCGGGATCGAGTCCCGCATCGGGCTCCCTGCTCAGCAGGGGGTCTGCTTCTCCCTCTGCCCTCTTCCCTCTCGTGCTCTCTGTCTCTCAAATAAATAAAATCTTTATAAAAAAAAAATAAAATAAAATAAAATTCAATTTTTCATGGGAAACCAGTTCCTTACAGTTAGTGAAAAGTAAATAATGCTCCTATTGACTATTTGTGCCCCCCCTCCCCGCGCGCCCCCCCCCCCACCGCCGCCATTTCCCGCCAATTCATATGTTGAGACTCAATCCCCAAGGTGATGGTATTAGGAAATGCAGCCTTTGGGAGGTGGTTAGGTCATGAGGGTGGAGTACTTGCGAATGGGACTAGTGCCTTTATAAGGGCCTGAAGTGACCAGGGTTCTCCCTTCCACCATGTGAGGACACAGAGAAAAGAAGCCCAGTGAACCAGGAAGTGGGCTCTCACCGGACCCAAATCTTCCAGCACTGTAATCTTGGGCTTCTAGCCTCTAGAACGGTGAGAATTACACTTCTGTTGTTTATAAGCAAGTCAGTCTACAGCATTCTGTTATAGCAGCCTGGATGAACTAATACAAACGTTATGGATAATATTTAAGCTACTAAGAGAGGAAACTATTTTCAAATACTCTCAAGCACTTTCAAAGTATCTAGTTGGTGTTCAAATTATATCCATTCATATTGCAAATCATTCTATGTAACCATGAAAGTAAAACCCTTAAGGATTGCTCCAAACCACAATTGGAAATGCCTCAAATGAAATTTGTAGACCTAGTTTATGTTAAAAATTATAAAAATATATTTCTTTATACTATATTTGTAAATATATAAGCTTATATATTAATATACTTAATATTAATATTTAATTAATGTGTTATATTGTGTTAATATCAATATTAGACCACATCAATATTATAATATGTAAATATTACAATACATTTTAATAAGGTATTCTTATATACCACTTTAAATCAATATAAATGTTAGTATTTAATACAGTTAATCTATATATCTTTATTTACAAACATTTGAATTTATTTATGTCCTTTGTTCTTTTTCCCTTTGCTCATTTGTTTTGTTTCTTAAATTCAACATATGAGTGAAGTCATATGGTATTTGTCTTTCCCCGACTGACTTATTTTGCTTAGCATTATACTCCCTAGACAGCTCTACCCATGTCATTGCAAATGGCAAGATTTCATTCTTTTTATGGAATATATATATCTTTTAGATTTTGAAAAAAAATAGACATTTTTCCAAAGAAGACATACAGATGGCCCACAGATACATGAAATGAGGCTCAACATCACTTATCATCAGGGAAATCAAAACTACAATGAGATATCACCACACACCTGTCAGAATGGCTAAAATCAACAACATAAGAAACAACAGGTATTAGTGAGGATGTGGAGAAAGGGGAACCCTCTTGCACTGTTGGTGGGAATGCAAATTGGCACAGCCACTCTCAATTTATTTATGAATGAGTAAATCATGTTCCATGTCTTGAAGTTCAGGTGGGGTTGTCTTTAGTCTTTTTTTTTTTTCTTTTTTTATTATGTAATGTTAATCACCATACATTACATCATTAGTTTTTGATGTAGTGTTCCATGATTCATTGTTTGCGTATAACACCCAGTGCTCCATGCAGAACGTGCCCTCTTTAATACCCATCACCAGG
>NW_027718307.1:0-323 GCF_054177405.1 Leptonychotes weddellii | reverse complement strand
CCCTCTCCCTCTGCCTACTTGTGCTCTCTATCTCTCTGTCAAATAAATAAAATCTTAAAAAAAAAAAAAAAGAAACTTCGTACATAGGGATCATCAGTTAAATCACTGGCCATTGGTAGCTGAACTCAGTCTCCAGCCCCTCTCCCTTCCCTGGACATTGGGAGGGTGGGGCTGAAAATTCTAACCATCGAATCACGTGGTTGGTTTTTCTAGCCCCCTGTTCCTCCATGAGTCATTATTAGCAGACAATGAGATGCTCCTATCACCCAGAAAACTCCAACAGTTTTAAGAGCTTTGTTCCAGATGGTGGAGGGGGAACAAAG
>NW_027718306.1:0-323 GCF_054177405.1 Leptonychotes weddellii | reverse complement strand
AGGCTGTGAACAAGGGTAACATGGACAGCAGGGAGGTACTAGAGCATAGTAGTCCAAAGCATGGCCTCCTGGGTCAGACGGATATTTGCTGATACCCCGGGTCCAACATATACAGCTCTGGGAGTTTGGGCACACTACCTAATGTTGTGGGACCTAAGTCTGCTTATCTATAAAATGGGAACAGTAAAGGTATAAGTTTCTACTGGTTATATGTGGTAACTGTGATGGTACCCAATGTTTATTGAATGTTTATTTATTTATTTATTTTTTTACTTATTTATTTTTTATTCTTATGTTAATCCCCATACATTACATCATTAGTT
>NW_027718305.1:0-323 GCF_054177405.1 Leptonychotes weddellii | reverse complement strand
GGGAACCATTTATCTCATTCTCCTCTCTAGGTCTCTAAATCCTTTTAACTCTTCCTCCCATAATGCCTAGTGGGTTTGATGGTGTCTGTGTGCCCTACCGTGTGCCCAAGGGAGACATGGAAATTAGACAGAATTATTCCTGACTAACCACTGCACATCCATGCTCTTGCACATGAAAGACATATTGCTGATATTCTCCCCCACTTTAACTGCCCCCTAAAATGAACCTTGAAATCTGCTTTAAAGAAAACCAAGAGCTGGGCGCCTGGGTGGCTCAGTTGGTTAAGCCACTGCCTTCGGCTCAGGTCATGATCCTGGAGTCC
>NW_027718304.1:0-323 GCF_054177405.1 Leptonychotes weddellii | reverse complement strand
AGAGGGCTCCCCTTTCTTTGCATCCTGGCCAGCACGTGTTGTTTCTTGTGTTGTTAATTTTAGCCATTCTGACAGGTGTGAGGTGTATCTCATTGTGGTTTCAATTAGTATTTCCCTGATGATGAGTGATGCTGAGCATCTTTTCATGTGTCTGTTAGCCGTCTGGATGTCCTCTTTGGAAAAATGTCTGTTCATGTCTTCTGCCCATTTTTAACTGCCCATTTGTTTTTTTGCGTGTCAAGTTTGATAAGTTCTTTGTAGATTTTGGATACTAACCCTTTAGCAGATATGTCATTGGCAAATATCTTCTCCCATCCCGTAGG
>NW_027718303.1:0-323 GCF_054177405.1 Leptonychotes weddellii | reverse complement strand
GACTCCAGGATCAGGACCTGAGCCGAAGGCAGTCGCTTAACCAACTGAGCCACCCAGGCGCCCAAGTTCATTCCACTTCTTACCAAATTCTAAATGTGATCATTTTGGTTTCCCATGGTTGCTTGGTTACATTTCCTGTTTGTCCAAATGAATTGATTAGAGCAGTACAATGCGAGCATAGGCATCTATAAAGCAAGACCTTTGACCTTATGAATGTATGCACTGCCTCTCATTTTTTTTATTTTTTTTTAAAGATTTTATTTATTTATTTGAGAGAGAGCAGCAGGGGAGGGGCAGAGGGAGAGGGAGAAGCAGATTCCCCC
>NW_027718302.1:0-323 GCF_054177405.1 Leptonychotes weddellii | reverse complement strand
AAAAAAAAAAAAATAGGTCACCTTTTAAAAATGGTATCTATGGAAAAATATAATTTAGTTTCAAAAATGTACTTGGTACCTTTATTGTTTGAAATCATAGTTTTGTGATTTTAATTTAAAAGGGTAACAACATAAAATATTCAACATCCTCATGAATTTGTGCTCAATGAACCCAGTTTTTCATGTAGTATTTTAATATTTAGCTTTATCTTATGAGTGTTTTATCAAAATAAGCACATTTTCTTTAGTGAGTTGTTTTGTTTTGTTTTTATTTTTTTTTTATTCTTATGTTAATCCCCATACATTACATCATTAGTTCTAGA
>NW_027718301.1:0-323 GCF_054177405.1 Leptonychotes weddellii | reverse complement strand
TGAACTGAGCAAAGCACAACGCTGACCTAAGTTTACCACTTGTACACAGCTAAGAGAAGCCTACCACTCTGAAAACAGGCATCAATTTATAATTCAATTAACTAACATTTATAGAGTGCCTACCTTGAGGAGAGCCATGTAGAAAGCCCTAAACATACCAATGTTACACATATACTGCATTTTTGTTTCCTAATTAGAGAGTCTTCATCACTGAGGGTTAAAACATATGTGAGATTTGAATTGCTCTTTGCCCAGACTGAGCATATAACATATTATCTCTATAGATTTAGAATTCCAGTACAGCAAAGTATACATCACAGGCA
>NW_027718300.1:0-323 GCF_054177405.1 Leptonychotes weddellii | reverse complement strand
GAGAATAAACTGAACCAAAGAGGTGAAAGATCTATACTCTGAAAACTTTAAAACATTAATGAAAGAAATGAGAGATGACACAAATGGAAAAATATCCCATACTCATGGACTGGAAGAACAAACATTAAAATATCCATACTACCCAAAGCAATCTACAGATTTAATGCAATCTCTATCCAGTTACCAACAGCATTTTTCATAGACCCAGAACGAATAATCCTAAAATTTGTATAGAACCACAAAAGACCCTGAATAGCCAAAGCAATTTTGAAAAAGGACAAAACTGGAGGTAGCCCAATCCCAGATTTCAAGATCTATTACAA
>NW_027718299.1:0-323 GCF_054177405.1 Leptonychotes weddellii | reverse complement strand
CCTGACTTTCCTTAAGGTTCACATCTATTATTGTTAGGCATCGACTTTGACATGTAGGAATGCAGACAAAGGTGGTAGGAAACATGATTAAATAAATCAACATGTCAAGAAATGGTGCTGAGAATGTCCACAATAGCCAAACTATGGAAAGAGCCAAGATGTCCATTGACAGATGAATGGCTAAAGAAGATGTGGTATATATATACAATTGAATATTATGCAGCCATCAAAAGGAATGAAATCTTGCCATTTGCAATTATGCTGAGCAAAATAAGTTAATCAGAGAAAGACATGTATCATATGATCTCACTGATATGAGGAAT
>NW_027718298.1:0-323 GCF_054177405.1 Leptonychotes weddellii | reverse complement strand
TATTTGGTTGTTAAATTTTTCTTTTTTTCCAGTATGTTTGTTACTTTGCACTTGGAATAAAATTAGTAAAGCTTATGGTACAAGGCCTTTGGCTACTTGTACATAAAAAGTATTCATTCAGGGGGCGCCTGGGTGGCTCAGTTGTTAAGCGTCTGCCTTCGGCTCAGGTCATGATCCCAGGGTCCTGGGATCGAGCCCCGCATCGGGCTCCCTGCTCCACGGGAAGCCTGCTTCTCCCTCTCCCACTCCCCCTGCTTGTGCTCTCTCTCTCGCTGTGTCTCTCTCTGTCAAATAAATAAATAAAATCTTTAAAAAAAAAAAAA
>NW_027718297.1:0-5493 GCF_054177405.1 Leptonychotes weddellii | reverse complement strand
TAGAGGGGAGGGGGTGGAAGGATGGGTTAGCCTGGTGATGGGTATTAAAGAGGGCACGTTCTGCATGGAGCACTGGGTGTTATGCACAAACAATGAATCATGGAACACTACATCTAAAACTAATGATGTAATGTATGGGAATTAACCTAACAATAAAAAATAAAAAAAAAAATTCAGACTGTTGTGTCTCACCCCCTGGAGTTCTATTCAGAAGTCTAGGGTGTGGCCTTGAGATTACAAAGTCCCAGGTTGCTACCAGTGTTGCTGATCTGAAGAGCATACTTTAAGAACTTCTGTTTATTTTTCCAGGCATATCTGTTCAGGAACAGTGCAGTTGATATTCCTTAATCTGAGGATTTCCTTACTTGCAACCTGGAATGACTGTCAGCAGCAGCCGTGAAGGGAGGATAAGCACACTGGTGAACCCCCAGAAATCTGCTCAGTGATGGTGTTGTAATTATAATCATGCTGCTAAAGTAGAAAATGACCATGAAAACATGAGTTACTCAATAAGGATTAGGTACACCTGCATATAAGTTTAAACCTAACACATGTGTATCAGCTAAAAGAAGCCTGGTGGTTGTCAGTCCATGGTTGATGTGGCTACTGATTATCAGGTCAACAATAAAGAGGGACCTAGGCTCCTTCTATCTTTCCTCAAGTTTACCTCATCATCCAAAAATTGCTGTCGGAGCTCCATACATTACATCCACATACCAGGTAGCAGGAAAAAGGAAGGTAAATGCTAAGGGGGCCCAACTCTCTTTAATTAGCCATTCCAGAAGACCCATAGGACTTCCTCTTATATTCATTGGCCAGAACTCAGTCAAAGGATCAGTGACTGCTAAGGAAGCTGGAAAATGTCATCCTTTTACTAAGTAGAGAGCTGAATCCAAATAATACAGTGATTGTGTCTATAAGGAAGAAGAAAAGAATGGTACACAACTAACTGGTTGTCTATGCCACAATGAGAATGAAATATTGAACTTATAATGACAGTTTGGAATTACAGTTACAAAATTTGTATCAGATTCAAGTTGCCTATTAGCTTATCTGCATTGTTCCTAGAACTGTTTCACTCCTAGCAGATGTACAATAAATATTTGTTGAAGGAATGAGTATTATCTATAAGAGCAATTTATATCCCATAATTAAATAAAAAGTGGTTTTCATATTAGATCCTTCCTTCTCTTCTGTGATGAAAGGCCTTCCCCTTTGAAGATTCTCCTGGGAAGACTGCAATATTAACATTGCCAGAAGCAATTTTCTTAAGTACTAAGGGGAATTACACAAGTAAATTCCTCTGGGTAGCAAAAAAAAATTGAGAACATTTCTCTAAATAAGATCTTGAGAACCAAGAAGCACATATAGATTTACCAATTTAGTAGCATTTTTCCACGCCTGGGGGAAAGGGAGGGGGAGATGAACTGGTAAAGGTGGACAAGTATTCCCTTTCCCAGATTAGAAAAAATCCATCCATCATCTTAAAAATATGGTCTATTCTGTGTCCAGCTGTATCACAACTGACCAGTGTGGCTAATTTATCAGCATTCACTATTCCCAGCTTTACGGATGACAAACTTGCCACAAAGAAAGGCTGAGCAACTCACCCAGGGATAAATATTAAACTCACAACAAAACTGAAAAGGGAAGCTACTATTCCTGATCCCCAGTCCATATACCTTGCAGGCACAGAATAACTACCTAGAGTGTCATACGGAGGATATACATACTACCTTCCCACTGAGTTACAGGGCCACAAAGAGGCAGTACCGATCGCAGTCCACATATCTTAGATGCTTATAGGAAACTGTCTACATGATTATTCAAAACATTTTCCCATACGCTGATGGCAGCCAGACTGTAGAAGAGCTCAGTGTAGCTGAAATACCTAACGGGAAGTAAAAGTACTGTAGAAAATAGCATGCCCAAAATATGGTAATTTGAAAACCCATAATTTTAGAAAGACCATTCTTTTACTATTTTCTTCAAATAATATCTGTACATGTTTGTTAAATAACTATCACTAACTGAATTATAAGGCCTGCCGAGTGAAATACATTAAGAAAGCTGTGAAACATCCATCTGAACACTATCACCATCCTCATTTAAGGAAAAATAATGGTGTCTTGGGTCAAAGTGACCTAACTTCCTCAATAGCACTGGTAATAACCAACCCTTCCATCACTTCAAGATCACCATCACTTTTGGACCTCCTTCTTTACCGTGCCGATCCCTGACTGAGGATTCACCAAGCTATCACAAAGCAAAGCAAGAAAGCAAGCAAGCAAGCAAGCAAGCAAGCAAGCAAGAAAGAAAGAAAGAAAGAAAGAAAAGAAATGAGATAATGTCAGACAAGCCCACAGCTCAATATCCAAACTTCTTATAAAATCTTCTGTTCTTGAGATTACTTCCTAACTATTCCAGTGTTAAAATATCCTTTATTTTTTTTTTAAGATTTTATTTATTTGAGACAGTGGGAGAGCATGAGAGGGGGGAGGGTCAGAGGGAGAAGCAGACTCCCCGCTGAGTAGGGGGCCTGATGCGGGGCTTGATCCCAGGACCCTGGGATCATGACCTGAGCCAAAGGCAGATGCTTAACTGACTGAGCCACCCAGGTGCCCCAAAATATCCTTCATTTTAAATAATGTCAATATTTAATATTAGTAAATGGGAGGGTTTTTGTTTTTGCTTTTATTTTAAATATCCTGGGTGACAAAATAAGAGCACTGGCTGATCCATATTAAACCCAGAATAATATTTATTGCAGAGTGGATGCTGCTAACCATTTCCTTCCAGATGTAATGTTTCACATTTCCTCAGCTCAATGACTAATTACTGAATTTCTTCCTCCTCTAGGGGGAGCAGTGCCTGCACAACAGGCTGGCATCCTTTGCCAACACCTCTTCAGTAACAGGCAGGCACCCTCACACCTGTAGCCTGAGATTTTACAACTGCCAACTAAAAAGATAAAAGCCATACTCAAATCCTAAAGTACACTGTATCTCTAACACACACAAACACACACACACACACACTCTTTCTCTCTTTCTCTCAAAGAACAGAAGTGGAAAAAAACTTACACTGCTTATATTTAGCATTATCAAACATGTGCATTTATCAAAACCTCTAGAAATCAGATAAGTGGTCCTAAAAAAAAAAGACAAGGTAAGATAAAATAATTTTAAAACTAAGGGCAAACTCTCTCTTGGGAATTTTAACACATGACTTATCGTAATGTTTAACATGAGGCTTAAGGCAGATTCTAAAGCTGTTTCAATAAAACAAAGGCTCACTGAGCTAAGTGCCTAGCTCAGTACTACGGCTGTGAGTCACACACAGACAGACAGAATATATGCTCCTCACCCATCAGGACCCAAAAATCTAGCTGATGAACGTGAAAGGGTTCCTGAATATAATAGCCTGAACATACACAAAGGTGACATTATGTTATATACACAGTTAGTGAAGAAAAAAAAAAAAACAGTAATTGTTCCACATTGCAGAGAAACAAAAAGCTTCATATAAATGAGTTTTCTAGCTGCTTAAGGTTAACCAATTCAGATCCCCAATTATTTTTTATTATAATTAACAGATATGTGTAGAATATTTCAAAAACATACTTCCTACTTTTCACAGATGGCATTTTGAGAATGCTGGGTCTGGGACTGGGATGCTGGGTTAGTATCCCAGTTCTACAATGCAACACTGCCCAAGTTTATCTCATACACCTCAGTTTCTGCACCTACTTTAGCATACTGGTAAAAGAACTAAATGAAATAATGTATATAAAGTATTGAGGACATATAGCCTGGCACACAGTAATTGCTCAATACATTTTAACTATTATTAAGCAAAATTGTAGTGGTTGATGTTTATTAAATACCAAGTTTTCTAATGAAATCCCAGAAGTATTTAGTCATCCCTTCCCAGTTCAACTCAGCTCCAGAAGTGAGCCGATGGATGAACGGATGAGTTAGGAGTACACGTGCGGTTCAGTAGACACCAATGAGACAAAAAAGAAAGTCAGCTGGGGGCTTCGGGGAAAGGTTTTCTTATTCCTAAGAGAGAAAGAGACAGAAAGTGACAGGGACAAAGGAATCTCCTCCTTCTAAACCTTTATCTCTAGACACAGCACCTGGAAATGCTTTAACCACTTTGCACCCTCTCATACAACATGGGGTTAATCACTTTCATGGTACTTAATGACTACCAAAAATAGTTCTGTTTACTTGTTTATTATATGTCTACCCTCCCTGCACCATCCCAGAAGTGAAAGGAAAGCTGTCTTTTGGGATGCATATGTAATGCCCCTTGCTAGAGTACTTACTTATTAAGGCCAGCAGTCTCCCACTGGCTCCCACCTCCAGTCCTTAGCACTGGGCCTGAATGTGGGGACTGTTCAACAAATATTTGTTGAAGAAGTAATTAAAATAATCTTATTCCCTGGCAAGGTATCTTTGACAAAGTATGTGTTTTTCAAATAACATCTGATTGTTTATTATTCTTTCTCCTACAATTCTCTAATTTGCATTTTAAACTTCAGACAAGACCAATTCAGTAGCAATACCTGTCCTACATGTTTTTTAAATAGGGCTTATGTCCCAAGATGCTTTTTTAGTAAAACCCCTCTCCTCAAAAAAGCAGTAGGCAATTAAAAAAAATTCCCAAAGGACATGTAAGGTGCACACACACAAAAATTTCACGTTAATATTCTTAAAATCATCTGTCCTATAGAATCAGGGTCAGGATCAGTAGTAATGAGAAGGGAGTCCAGAAAATTGCTACAGAATTCTAAATTCCCATTAAATAGTTATTTCCTTTGAAAATAAGACTACCAAGTTGACTTCTAATTTTTTCAGTAAGCCCAAGTAGGAACTAAAATCAAGTACTCTTATAAGATAGAATATAGAAGCATTCTGAAAGTACAACTTTCCTATCATTTTTTCCAGGTTAATCATCTAAAAATTTAATTAAACTTCCAACAATTGATCATTTAACCCATCCCTTTTGAATTATATTTTGTGCAATTAAACAAATATAGAATTGTGTAGGGAATTTTAATGTTGGTTTTCATTTAGAACCTATTTCATTTCTCTGTAATCCAACTGATTAAAAAGCCAACTAGATGTGACATTTTGTGATGTGATAAAGAAAAGTTATACTACCTCTGACATGAACTTTTTTTAGCATCTGGATTCAATTACAAAATAGCAATACCTCAACTAACTCCTTAAGTGGTTCAAATGTTATTTTCTACTTGGGAAAGTTAGAGTTCAAGAATGTCTTTCTCAGGGAACCCTCCTACACTGTTGGTGGGAATGCAAGCTGGTGCAACCACTCTGGAAAACAGTATGGAGGTTCCTCAAAAAGTTGAAAATAGAGCTACCATACGATCCAGCAATTGCACTACTGGGTATTTACCCCAAAGATACAAATGTAGGGATCCGAAGGGGTATGTGCACCCCGATGTTTATAGCAGCAATGTCCACA
>NW_027718296.1:0-323 GCF_054177405.1 Leptonychotes weddellii | reverse complement strand
GTGTTCTTGTATCCCACCCTGGGACAGCTTTAAAAAAAAAGCGCAGGGGGGCACCTGGATGGCTCAGATGGTTAAGCGTCTGCCTTCAGCTCAGGTCATGATCCCAGGGTCCTGGGATCAAGCCCCACATCGGGCTCCCTGCTTGGCGGGGAACCAGCTTCTCCCTCTCCCTCTACTGTTCCCCCTGCTTGTGCTCTCTTTCTCGCTCTATCGAATAAATAAATAAAATCTTTAAAAAAAAAAAAAAGCACAGGGTCCTACCATCTTGTCACCAAAGAAGCATTCATCAACCAACCAGTGTAACTTAAAACAGTACGTTGCCA
>NW_027718295.1:0-323 GCF_054177405.1 Leptonychotes weddellii | reverse complement strand
CTCCCTGCTCGGCGGGGGGTCTGCTTCTCCCTCTGCCCTCTTCCCTCTCGTGCTCTCTGTCTCTCATTCTCTCTCTCTCAAATAAATAAATAAAATCTTTAAAAAAAAAAAAAAAGTTGGTATTCGTTCCATTAAGTGTTTGGGCTAAAAGCACAGAGAATTCTTCATTTAGAATCCTGTTCTTGGCTTTTATGACCTTCTTGCCTTTGCCTTATTGCTTGTTGAAGATTACTTTTTCTTCCATTTCAGAATTCTTGTTCTTCTGCCTCATCTTCAAAATGGATGACTGGCTGGCCATTTTACCACTCAGCATCCTGGTCCTG
>NW_027718294.1:0-323 GCF_054177405.1 Leptonychotes weddellii | reverse complement strand
GCCGACTTTGAGTAAAACAGATGACCCTCCATAATGTGGGTGGGCCTCATCCAACCACTTGAAGGCTTCAAGAGCAAACACTGAGGTTTCCCAAAGGAGAAGCAATTTGGCCTCAAGACTGCCCCAGAGAAAACCCGCCTCACCCTCCTGCTAGCCGCCCTGCGGGATTCACACCCAGGACCACACCATCGAGTCCTCTGCATCTGTATGTATCCTGCTGGTTCTGTTTCTCTGGAACACGTTGACCAGACACCCATCTCTATGTGGGTGGCATGGGGGTGCTTTTCCAAGCACCCCACAACCTTGACCAGACTTCAAGGACC
>NW_027718293.1:0-323 GCF_054177405.1 Leptonychotes weddellii | reverse complement strand
GCTCTGCATATTCATCCTTCCCTCCCTCCCACCCCCCACTTCAAACTACTGGCCACCACTAATCTTTTTACTGTCTCCGTGGTTTTGCCTTTTCCAGAATGTCATCAAGTTGGAGTCATACAGTATTTAGCCTATTCAGATTGGCTTCTTTTACTTAGTAATATGCATTTAAGCTTCCTTCATGTCTCTTTATGGCTTGGTAGTTCATTTCTTTTTAGTGCTAAATAATATTCCATTGTCTGGAAGTACTACAGTTATTTCATTTACCTACTAAAGGATATCTTGGTTGCTTCCAAATTCTGGCAATTAGGAATAAAGCTGCT
>NW_027718292.1:0-323 GCF_054177405.1 Leptonychotes weddellii | reverse complement strand
GTTAATCACCATACATTACATCATTAGTTTTTGATGTAGTGTTCCATGATTCATTGTTTGTGTATAACACCCAGTGCTCCATGCAGAACGTGCCTTCTTTAATACCCATCACCAGGTTAACCCATCCCCCCGCCCCCTCCCCTCTAGAACCCTCAGTTTGTTTCTCAGAGTCCACAGACTCTCATGGTTCATCTCCCCCACCAATTTCCCTCCCTTCATTTTTCCCTTCCTGCTATCTTCTTTTTTTTTTTTTTAACATAATATATTATTTGTTTCAGAGGTACAGGTCTGTGATTCAACAGTCTTACACAATTCTCAGTGCT
>NW_027718291.1:0-323 GCF_054177405.1 Leptonychotes weddellii | reverse complement strand
TTTAAAAAAAAATTTATCTAATAGATATATGGCTACTTGGGTTGTCTATTTCTTCTTGAGTGAGCTTTAGTAACTTGTCTTTCAAGGAATTTGTCCACTTCATCTAGTTGTTGTTGAATTTTTAGCATGTTGTTCACAATTCTTACTTACTACTCTTTTAATATATATGAATCCTATAGTGAGTTGCCTCCTTTATGCCTGAAATTGGTAATTTGTATCTTCTCTCCTTTATTTTTGATCAATATAGCTAGAGATTTATAAATCTGATTGATATCATAAAACCACTTTTGGATTAGTTGGTTTTCTCTATTGTTTCTGCCCTC
>NW_027718290.1:0-323 GCF_054177405.1 Leptonychotes weddellii | reverse complement strand
GCGGGACCCAATCCCAGGACCCTGGGATCATGACCTGAGCCGAAGGCAGACGCTTAACCGACTGAGCCACCCAGGCGCCCTATTTGTGTAATTTTCTTGTCTCAAATTAGGCAGTAGAATTTTATTTTATTTATTTATTTATTTATTTATTTATTTTGCTGTAAGGTCATAGAGTAGTAATACATATACAATCACCTCTGGTAATAACTGAACAAAAATGATGACCAAACATTCTTACAACAATCAAAATGACATCCAATTTCCTTCTCCCCAATATTTGATGATTAGAGTATTCATAATCTTTTATTTTTTCTGGATTCCTA
>NW_027718289.1:0-323 GCF_054177405.1 Leptonychotes weddellii | reverse complement strand
GGGGGGCACAGGATCACCCCAGAAACATCCTGTGTTAAATGTGTCCTGTCTCTTGCTCTTGGGATGCCCTGCACCTGCCTCTGTCCGCAGCCCCAAGGCCCTCTTCCCCAGCTGGGGCCGGGCCGGGGGCTTCCCACAGCCCCATCCCGCCCGGGTCGGTGGCCCTGCAGGCCTGTGTGGGCCAAGGTGGACCCACACCCCGGGGGCAGAGTGCTTGGAGTGCAGGGCTGCAGAGGGCAGGAGCTGCAGAGGGCGGCGGGGACGCTGGGCCCTCGGCCCCCAGCCTGTCCCTTAGGCTGTCCGCAGCTACCATGGGGGTGGAC
>NW_027718288.1:0-323 GCF_054177405.1 Leptonychotes weddellii | reverse complement strand
CTCTGCTTTATAAGATAATTTTTCTTAGGGGCGTCCGGCTAGTTCAGTCAGTAGAGCACACAACTCTAGATCTTGGGGTCATTAGGTAAAGCCTCATGTGGAGCATAGAGCTTACTTAATTGACAAAAAAAAAAAAGACTATTAAAAAAATGTGTTTAAGGTTTTTTTTCTTATGTTGTTAAACAAGTTACTCTTTGGAGCTTGCTGGAAAGCTGGGGTTGAAAATCTCAGAGCAAAACATGTCCCAACAGGGTCTCCTTTTCATGCTCCAAGGAAATACAAATGAATTCTTTGGCAGATGTACCAACATGTATCACTATTTA
>NW_027718287.1:0-323 GCF_054177405.1 Leptonychotes weddellii | reverse complement strand
CTGTGTTGCAAGGGGCAGATAGAGATTTTGGAAGCCTTTTCAAAGAAGGCACAGAGTTTATTATCGCAAATGACAAAAACTTCTCCCAGATGTGTACGGGGGCGGGGGGGAGGCACACCCCCCATCCCCAGGGCCGCCCTGGGTGCTGCTCACGGGCTGCTGTAAGGCTGTTCTGCAGCCGCAGTAAGACAGGCTTGGCCGCTGGGCTGTGGAGCCCAGGCAGCAGCTAAGCCCACAGGGAGAGAGATGGACGGGTTACACACTGTCCACAGGGCCGTGAGTGTGAGGACCATGCAAACAACTGCAACACAAAGAGTTTGCTC
>NW_027718286.1:0-5494 GCF_054177405.1 Leptonychotes weddellii | reverse complement strand
CAGTGTGTGCTCTGCCATAGACGCAGCATTATCAAGCGAGGCAGCAGATGGCCTTTCCTGAACGCTCTCGTATCTCATTCCCCTCCTGAAATACCAGTTCCCTGCCCCATCCCTATGGTGCAGGGATTGTGCACCGAGGTACTATTGACATGAGGGATGGGTCATTCTGTGTTGTTGTGGGTGCAGTGTGCACTGTAGGTGTTGAATGACTTTCTAAATATCCCCTGATGAACAAAATAACCCTAGTGAAGAACCAACGAAATCATGGGAGGAGGATAATGTGTGTGTTAGTGGAGAGAGGAGTTTAATGAAATGGCTAGAAATATTTTATGTATTTCCCACTTTTCTCCACGAATTAACACAGAGTTTCAAATGTTGGCTTGCTTCAGAATTCCAGGTTTCTTAATTTTTTCTCCTTTGGTTTCCTCTCTTTGACCCTATATTGTGCATAAGAAAAGGAATTCATTAGTAATGCTAATCTAGCTAAATTCATTGTCCTGAAAGTGCTTCAAAAATATATTTTTATTCTAAGTTTATTTTGTTTCTTCCAACATTGACTGTGTTCTCAGAATAAACTGGCTGGAGTCAGAAGTTTTTGGTTGCAGGGTGTGACTTCTTACCAGCAGACCCACATACTACTCTACTCATTTGCATTTTGGGGTCTGAAGCTTAAATTAGAAATAAAAATAGTTGTATTCATCTAGTTACTAAAGTTTTGTGTGAGTGTGGGAGTTTTCCTTGATTTTTTTTTTTGTTTTTACTTACAGAAAGATGAAATTTAAAGGTGTAAATTTCAATATGCTAATGTCTTCAAGATAGTTTGCTTCTCTCAGTATTGACAAACCCAAAAAGTGGTGACTGGGGGATGTGGGAGCTTCCCTTGATTAACTTCGCACATCAGGCGAAATGTTCTTGTTTATAAGTTACTAAGGAAAACGTAACACTTGTGGTTTGATTTGGCTTTTGGCATGTTGCACCACCCCTCCCTGTTTTCACTGGGGGGAATTTTATGGTCTCTGCTGTCCTGAGCTACTGAGCATTTCCTGTTCCTAAATCCCAGACCTCCTGCTGATCAGTTGTAAAGACAATATGCATCGTGTCTGGCAATTTAATACTCCTGCAGAAGGCCTGTTGTACACTTGTGACCCAGAACAACCCAAGATCACTGAGGGTTAGAAAAGACAATATGGAAAGTCCTTAGCTAGTACTTGGTGAGGACTGTGTTGGCAGGTACTTCTGGTACTGTGATTATCATCATCACCGTCTTTATCATCATCATTGACCCAGTGCCTCCCTCAGATGTTTATCTGGCCATTGTTAAGGTTGGGTTAAGCAGAATGAGGAGTAAAGGAAGTAGGAGGATATAGCAGATTCAGAAAGCAGCATTTCCCTAGAGCCTGTCTGTGCTTTGTGCTTCACCTTCCTTCCGGTCCCCGCCCCCTCCCAGGGAATCATTGGCTGTCCACTCACATTGCTGTTTGCACTTATCTCAAGTAGCAGATGGTAAATGTTGACAGTCCGGCATCTATTACCCAAGGTGCAAATAAAATCAGTTTCGCTTAGTGTATCATCTAGTGAAGTTTAGCCTAATTGTCACATGAAAAAAAATACTAGGCAGAGATCTTAGAGCAGAAAAAAATAAATTTAATAATGTTAATTTTTAATTTAATGAAATATAAAGAGTATCAACTAGAGTGAGAATGGTACAGATTTGTTGTTATTCCAATGATAATCTTAACAATCTCCCTACTTTTAGATGGAAAAGAAACATTTTTTTTTTTTAGGACAATGTGGAATAGAATGGCACTGTATAAAATCTAGCCACTGGACCCATGTGTGTATTTTCACATAAATGTCAATTTATTATAATTTTATGGGCACAAGTTGCTAGCACTTACCATATTGAAAATTTCCATCATCAGAGAAAGTTCTGTTTGACAGGACTGGTCTGTATCATAACTGTATTAGTAAATTGTTCTATTATTTCTCCTGTTAACTTTGATGAACACAAAGGCTGGACAACAATAGCATTAAGAAGCTTGTTGTGTTGGGGCACCTGGGTGGCTCAGTCGTTAAGCGTCTGCCTTCGGCTCGGGTCGTGGTCCCAGGGTCCTGGGATCGAGCCCCACATCAGGCTCCCTGCTCAGTGGGAGGCCTGCTTCTCCCCTCCCACTCCCCCTGCTTGTGTTCCCTCTCTTGCTGTGTCTCTCTCTCTGTCAAATAAATAAATAAATAATCTTTTTTAAAAAAAATTTATTTATTAAATCTTTTTTTAAGATTTTTTAAAAATTTATTTATTTGACAGAGAGATAGCGAGAGAGGGAATACAAGCAGGGGGAGTAGGAGAGGGAGAAGCAGGCTTGCCACCGAGCAGGGAGCCCGATGGGGGGCTCGATCCCAGGACCTTGGGACCACGACCCGAGCCGAAGGCAGACGCTTAACGACTGAGCCACCCAGGCGCCCGGTAAATAAAAAATCTTAAAAAAAAAGAAAAGCTTGTTTTGCAATGTCTTCACAGAGAATTTTATTAATCCCTAGATAAAACAAACTGGGATACCCCAACTATGTTGTTTTCCATTAACATATGAATAATCCTGAGAAACAAAGGACTGGTTAAGAGCCCCTTGAAATTATGTTAATGGCCTCAGGGGTGCCAGTCGCTATAAGGAGCTAATACATAGCCCTGAACTGACCCCCAGGAACTGTGCTGATAGCCGCATGTGTATGCTGCAGCTACCTGGGCTCAGCATCAAAGTGCATCTAACAGCCCTCATGCTCCGAGAAGACAATTTGTGATTCTGAGATCATCCTTAACAATGTCATTTGGGAGGGGGCTGTTCCTATGTATCATGTCCCCGTGCTGAGCCCCAGGCCTGCTAGGGTGGTCTTCAGTTCCATGAGGAAATCTGCACATCTCGAGAAAAAGGACGGTAACGGGGCAAGGTGCGGGAGAAAAAGCCAATGAGCGTGTACAACAACAGTGTCCAGTGGATAAATAACGTGAGCCACCAATATGAGCCACATAGGCAATTCTGTGTTTTCCAACAACCACATTTAAAAAAGAACAAATAGCATGTCAATTACATCTCAGTAAAACTGAAGGAAAAACAAACAAATTTGTTCATTTATGAAATTCTGTATAGGAAATATAGAGATGAAATATAGTATACAGATGAAATTAATTTTACTAATGTTTTACCCAGTATATCCAAAATACTAATCACTTTTTAAAAAGATTTTATTTATTTATTTGACAGAGAGAGAGAGGTAACACCAGCAGGGGGAGTGGGAGAGGGAGAAGCAGGCTTCCCGCCAAACAGGGAGCCCGATGCGGGGCTCGATCCCAGGACCCTGGGATCATGACCTGAGCTGAAGGCAGACGCCTAACGACTGAGCCACCCAGGTGCCCCCAAAATGTTATCACTTTAACCTGTAATTGATGTAAAAAATATTGAGATAGTTTACATTCTGTATTTTGTACTAAGTCTTCAAAGCCCATGGGTGTTTTACACATTTATAGCATATATCGCTTGAAATGACCAAGGAGAATAGAATGGCAAAACCAGAGTTTGGGAAGAATGAGGAGAAAGGAAATTTAGGTGGCTGAGGTGGGTTCCTAATAGGAAAACCTTGGCACTGGACACAAATTAGGACTTGACATACAGACTTTAACACAGGAACAACATGATGAGTGGTAATTTAGGAAAACTGGTGAATGACAAAACATGGTAAAGGGTATTAAGACCAAGAGGCATGGTATGAAGTCCAGGGTTTAGGGCCCTGAACTGGGCTGCTGGTCATGGGCAAGGCAAGAGAGAAGCCTGAAAGATCCTTGAAGAAAATATAATGTGATCAGTAAAGTAATAGGAATAAAGATGGAAAGAAGACTGGAACCTTCCCAGCAATGCTCTTCATCTTATATGTTCAGTGAACAGGCAGTGATTAAAAGCCACTTCAGTTCTTCTTGGGGCTTATATAACACTGGGAGAGGCAGATAATTAAGCATATATGCATAGAATTATTACACCTGTGTAACAAATGTTTTGAAGAAAACAGAACATTAGGATTTGTTTTTAAAAAGGGGAGATCATATAATAAGAGGGTAGTCAGAAAGGTGAGGAGGTGACACTTTTGCTGAAGAGGTGACAAGCCAATAATAGGAGCCAGCCCTGAGCTGAATGAGGGGAAATTGATTTCTGACGAGGAGGAGCAGGAACTGAGGGGCTAAGACAGGAACGTGCTTTCTCTGTTTCACGAGTTGAAAGAGGGACCCTCCTGAGGCTGGAGACATAGGGTGGTACAAACACAAAATAAGTCAAAACTAGGACTAGTCCTACAGATAAGAACTAGAACCGAGCACATTTTCACTATGGAATCGACAAGTATTTTTGTTGCTCATTATCAGTATAGGAGTGACAGCTTCATAATGGGAGTGTGGCTCTGCTTACTGAAACATGGTGGGTTAAGATCACCGTTTCTGTTTATTTCACTTTCCCCATATGAGAAGAACCTGAAAATGAAGGCACTCTTGATCAGAACACTTAATCCTCCTCCTGTTTTGAGGGAACGTATGAGCAACTACCAAGATATTTCAGTCTTTTGTTAAAGTGGAGGAAGGCGGTGGGAGTATTGGAGAGGAAAATTTTTCTTTTACTCTTCAAAGTTCTAACTGGTCTAAGAATTAAATTGACATGAAACAGATCAACAACAGAAAAAAAATCCCAGAAGTTTAATTACATGCATGTGGAGGCTCAATAATACAACTGTCATCCAAAGAAATGACCAAAGTGGTTAGCATTTCTACCGTTACAAAGAAACAATAACTCTGGGGAATTGGCAAGACAAAGAAAACGTATTATTCAGGATCTTCAGTTCGTAAGGAATTCTAAACAGAATTTGGGCTGGAGTAGTAAATTAGTAAAAGGAACAAGGGTTACCTATACAAACTTCTCGGCTCTGAATTTCCTATCTCTGGTGATAAGGTTTGTCTCTTTACCTCCTGGTGCAGGAAGAGTACCTTTCACATGGGAGATTTATTTCCTGCCTTCTGGAGGCAAAGGGGCTTCCAAGTGTTCTTGCACTGGCTGTTTCTTAAGTAACTTTAATTCAAAATAATAAGCCAAAGTGGCACATTTTGGGGTGGCCTGCCCTTGGCACCCACAGGAAGAAAGAACAAAAATGTGAATGTATCTCTCACGACAGTTTATCTTGCAAAACAAACCCTTGGGAAAAGCTGGCTTCACTAGGGTGACAGTCACTAAGAGACCTTGGTGGGGGAATGGTCTGGGTTCCCAGAGGAGGAAGTGGTGGGGGAAAGGAAACCTTCTAGAAGCTGAACTTGTGAATCAAAAGGCATAAATTGATAGGAGCGTTAAGGTCATAAAAGAGCAATGAAGGAATAGGCCTGCTTTTCTTGGGCTAGTGTTTGCATGGGTGAGTAGATTCTGGGCATTTCCTGAATGGAGTGTGGGGGACGAGTCAAGGTGAAAGGAGG
>NW_027718285.1:0-14359 GCF_054177405.1 Leptonychotes weddellii | reverse complement strand
GGGATCGAGTCCCGCATCGGGCTCCCTGCTCGGCAGGGAGTCTGCTTCTCCCTCTGACCCTCCTCCCTCTCATGCTCTCTGTCTCTCATTCTCTCTCTCTCAAATAAATAAATAAATAAATCTTTAAAAAAAAAATAACACAGTTATTCCTTACTTCACACTGAGAAGCATGGAAATTGTTTTAATACCTACATAGAAAAGCTGTGTGCAATTTTTGGCCATAATAGCTGCTTATTTAAGAAAGGAGCAAAATTTTATTAATTTTGGTTTTAGAAGAAAAATTTATCCTGAATCCTCCTTTTACTGTTTTATTCTTCTTTATAATATATCCCTGTTAATCTAACAATAACTGGGAATTTCTACTACATTTTATGCTAATTTAACCATATACCCGTACTTTGCAAAGAGGTATGGTGTACTCTAAAAATCCAATAGTCAGGGCGCCTGGGTGGCTCAGTCATTAAGCGTCTGCCTTCGGCTCGGGTCATGATCCCGGGGTCCTGGAATCGAGCCCCGCATCGGGCTCCCTGCTCCGCGGGAAGCCTGCTTCTCCCTCTCCCACTCCCCCTGCTTGTGTTCCCTCTCTCACTGTCTCTCTATCTGTCAGATAAATAAATAAAATCTTTAAAAAATAAAAAAAATAAAAAATATATAAAAATCCAATAGTCAGAGTCTAGATCACCTTAGTTCTTAAAACACACTTCTCATAAACAATGAAGTTAGATATTACCTTTAAAAATGTGTCAGGATAGGGGGCGCCTGGGTGGTGCAGTCAGTTGAGTATCTGACTCTTGGTTTTTCAGCTCAGGTCAGGATCTCAGGGTCATGGGGTTGAGTTCCATGTCTGGCTTCGTGCTCAGCAGGGAGTCTGCTTGAGATTCTCTCTCCCTCTCCCTCTGCCCCTCCCACTAGTGCTCTCTCTCTAAAATAAATAAATAAAAATCTTGAAAATAAATTTAAAAAATCACTCAGGATATCGCTGATTTATTCAGTGATAGGATAAAGGCCTCTGATATCTGAATCCTTCCATATTTGTGGGGAAATGCCCTACAGGTTGAAATATTACATATCATTGCTCTTTTGGTTCTATTAATAATGTGTGGGCAGATTGGGGTACATTTAAGTCTTACCAGGAGGAAGATTAAAATAATTTAATGGGCAAAAATACCTGTACTGAAGAGTTTCTGTCCTCACATAGGAGTGTGTGTGTGTGTGTGTGTGTGTTTTCATGTGTGTATGTGTGTGTGAGAGAGAGACAGAGACAGAGAAAAGGCAGAAAGAGACCAAGACCAATACAGAGGTAGAAACAGACACAGAGAAATAGCAAAAGAGAGACAATGAGAATTTTGCAAAACAAACAAACAAACACAAACACACACACAAAACTAAGCAGTACAAAAAGAAAGAGGTGGTTATGTTTCTTAGCAAGGGAAAGTAACTTCTAAGAACTCAAGGTCAGAGGTACTTGCCCTGGGTGCCCTATCTTTCATGTTCTCCAAGCCTGGGCTTTTTCCCTAAATGCATCAGCTAAAAGATGGGCCTATGATAAGTAATATTTAAACCTGATTTTATTTTATTGTTGCACACAAGATTCTGCGAATTCCTTAATTCATTGTACAATCTAATTACAGCTTGATTTCTCAGAGGGAAAATATATTACCCTATCTTCTCCAGTTACTTTTTGATTATTTTCTTCCAAGGCTACTGCAGGGCTGGATTACGCCCAGCCATTTCTTTCATTTAGTCCTCTCTATATTGGATACTGAGTATTGCAGTAGATTTGATCACACAACATTTAATATTGATTATGGAGACTGGCAAATGCAGTGTAATACTTAGGTCCGGATGTCGTGAATGCATTCACAACATGTACGCACAATAATGTATCTCTGTTACTGGTGTAGTAAGGCTGCAAGGAAAATTTCATACTTTAAACCCATTGGGTTTACGACCATATGAGGATTATAGAAAAATAAAACACCCTGCATCCAATTTTTTCTGAAATATTTTTCATGTATGGTTATTATTATCAAAAAGTATCTCTCTTAACCCTGTGAGTATAATCTTTATGGAAAGCTGCTTAGAATGTTTTTTTTTTTTTTTTTGACAAATCTTCTGTGTCTTCCTAGGAACCATGGTTAATGTCGAGATGGGCCCTGACAAAGGATATGATACAGGGTTTCCTGTCTTGGAGAAGTGGCTAAGACTCAGCGAAGGGATAAAAAGGCAGGGAAAAAAAATCTTGGAATCCCTTCTGTTTCTGTTCCTTTCTTGCGCTCTGTGCCTCTCTTTTCTACCTTTCTGTCTCTGTTTCTGGATCTCTTATTTTATCTTACCTCCCTACATGAACCCAAAAACACACTTGCTTGGCACTGGGGACAGTCCTCTGTGAAGCGTGTGCCGTTCACTGTCCAGAAAACAGTTTCGAGAACATGAGGCGCTAAGTGTTCCTGTTGGCTGCCCACCCCCTCCCGCATCTGGTGTATCTGTCTTCAGAGCCATGCTCCAAAGGTGGCTCTGAGTATTTGGGAAGGCCAAGGTTTCTGCCAGGGGAAACCCACGATCCCAGTAGTAAAGCCACCATCTAACCACGGAGTCCTGGGATCAGTGGGGAGGACCTCTGTGCCCTCCCCACCTGCAGACCACCACCTGTGGCCACTCCGGTGACTCGGATACTATGTGGCACTCAGCTGGGGTCAGGGGCCAGAGGGACTTCCTGGTCTCCAAGGTTTCTAATTACTCAAGGGTCTCTTTATCATAAAGATACTGTTTTCCTTTTCAAATTGAATTTGCTACCTTTCCTTTTTAACTTAACAGTGCTCTATTTGGCTGGGCTTTTGCAAAAGGTACTTTTTTTTTTTTTTAGTTAAAGAGCTAAAACAAAATGTAGGTCACTTTTCTAGACACTGGGTAAGATTGGTATCCATTGAGTAAGGTTTTGAAAAATTAGTCCTATTGTGTACAGCATCAAACTTGAATTTGTTCATACCTATAACGCACGGACATCTGATTCTGTAACATTGACTTCAGTTGCACAAGATTTGTTGCATTTGACCAGAGTCAGAATTTCTGCACTACCCGAACCGAAAACATTTCATAGGTGCTATGAGATAATTTTTAGGTTATCTTTTAAAAAAATACCTTTGTCAAAAAATCGGAATTTCTGTATTAATCTCTTTGAACTGCATATGAGGATCGGCATTCAAGCTTATTTTTACTATAGTTTTCAGACAAAACTTTAAGGAGGGGGTACGTTATTCACTTTTTAAGTCCTTTAGAATGCTTTTTGAAAATTCTTTAAAAAGAATTTTCCATGAACTGAAGTTTTATTGCATTTCTAATTGGAGATATGAAGAATGGTTAATATATGCACAGGAAAAAGAAGCCACCAGGGGAAAAAAAAAAGAAAGAAAGAATAAAACCCTAAAAAGTTCCAAGGTTGATTCAGTATCGCAGGACAGATAAGATCTCAGTGGGGTTGAATATCAAATGAGACAACTGTCCATTCTAACAAAAGGAAGGGGATATTTTTGAAGACGTACCTGTCTTCTGCTTAAAGAATCCATCTATACTCCAAATTGGATGAGAATGTCCTGCTCAGCGTGACTTGAGTTTGAAAAATTTTGAGGCCCTCACAGTGCAGCTTTCTCCCTGAACAATATTTGAGGCTGTTTCTTCTCTTGTTCTATACACAAGCAGAAGCTTTTGGCTTCAGTTTAACCAAAGTATTTTTGACCTTACAAATGCAGGTATGTGTAAAAAAAAAAAAAAAAAAAAAAACCCTTTCTCTATTATGGACTTTCGCTGACAACATTTGGATTCACTGTATGCATTCAATCTGTGTCAAAACACAACCACCCAATGTTAACTAAAACTGCAAGTGAGGGACCTCTGATTCACAAACATATTTTCTTTTAATCAAAGACACCTGTTTTTTGTTTTTTTTTTAAGCTCTGACTACAAATGATTCAGAGTAATTTCTTTCTGTTTTTTTTTCTTTCTTTCTTGATAGAGGACCTTCCTTTTCTATAGCTGGTACGAGCAAAATGCATTGGTTTAGTAAACAATATTCATGTAGGGGGAATACAGCTTAAGCAATTCAGAGAGTACACAAACATTTATTGGTACAAAACCTGCAACATGAGTTTTTTGTTAAATTTTAACAGTGTTTTCTCAAATCTTCAAAGCTTGCCTTGATGGTTTGCTGAAGTAATTGAACCACTCCTGAGTTGTTCTATATAGGACATCTTATCTTTCTTTCATTACCCAGGCTGTGGCTTCTTTTCTATTCCCATGAAATCCATGTACACACTTTAGAAGCCCTCCTGAACAAGCTCGCTTCTAACTTTCACGGAGCCCTTAGCACAATTTGAATACGAAAGAGATACTGAATAAAAAGCTTTAATCTCTTGTCTGTTCTGTTGCTTTCTTGCCTCTCTTCCATCTCCTCCTCTTCCAAGGGCTTTTCTGTGGGAGGAAAGTGAACACTTTCTGTTTAAAGTGAAGTGTAATGCTCGAGAAGATGCATTCGCTAAGGCTGAGTTGGGAAAGCAGCTCCTGTAAATCTTCTCTGTCAAAATTTAGCTACATTTGTAGGGCACTGCCTTCTGTGCAAGCCTTTGCAGGTAGAAGATTAGCAAAGAGCTCTCCGTGAACAAAAATCATTCAATCAGCAGAATGTACAGGGAGTATCAAATGTGCCCTCCACCTCAAATACTGTGGGGCTCTCCCCTCTGATACCTCTTCCCCTCGGTGAGCTGGAACTGCTTGAAAGGGTTTTCTGTTCTCTGCTCTCTTGTCAATTTGAATGCCAGGAAATGAGCCCCCTTTGTGAGATTAATTAATAGCAGGAGCGGATCGGCGGAGCCCAATCGCCACGCAAAGGAGCTGTAATTGCTACTTTGTGGAAAGGAAAGAAAAAAAAAAAAAAAGTTTGGGTTGCAGTTTAAGAAGAGGGTTTAAGGAAAGTTCTTTGAACTAGAGGTCTCAGTGCACTGGATTAAGGCAAGAAGCAAGGAGGCCTTTGAAGTTTGCTAAGAGGTTTTGGAAGGGGAAAAGTTGGGTGGCAAATGGGAGCTGGTAACATCAAAAGCGTTCACACTGCTCCTCACCTGCTCGGCTTCAGGACAGGGACCACTGGGAGAGCCGCGTCGCAGGTCAGCTGACTAGCTGGGAAGGCGGTGGGTGGGTAGGTGTGGGTTTATTGGGGCGGCTAGCGTCCAGCCTTGCTGCAACATACCGGTCCTGTGCAAGGGCACACCCAACTGAGGGGTGCTGTTGGAAGACTCTGCACTTGACAGCACATGCAGAATGAACCTAGGATCCCCAACTGAACATTCATCTTCTTTCACGCCATCCCCGCTTCCAGGACCTTCAAAACCATTTTTTTTAAAAAGTTTCTCTGTCACTTAGCGATGATGTACTGATAAGAGGAAAAAGAGATGTGATTGTTTCCTGTCTGGAAATAAGAATTAGCATAGGCCAGCCATTCTCAACAGGGGCAATATCGCCCCCAAGGGGGTGAAATTGATTCTTGGGGGTGAAAAATAAATCTTGGACATTATAATGGTTTATGGGCTATCCAAAAGGCTATATTGCATCACCAGATACACAGTATATCTTTGCTAATAAAATGTCATGGGAAGGGAACAATTAGAAATAAAATACCTGAAAAGGCTCCTCAGGGGATATCATAAAATTAAACAAAACAAAACAAAACAAAACAAAACAAAACACCACTGAGGATCACTTGTGTTTGCAAATTTCTAGAAAGTAGCATGAATTTCATTTTATATGAATTGCATATTGACCAGACGTTAACTCAAGTATGTACGTTTCATATTTTGATTTTGGGTTGAATTGGCCCTATATCAGATAGTTTTAGATCTCCAAATTCCATACTAAATATTTTTTGTTATTTTATTACTTTTGATGGAATGAGATCTACATATTTTAACTGAAAAGCTTGAATAGATTTCAGCTCTCACCATTACAGTTTGTCCATAAGCTCCGATATTTTTTTTTAAGTAATCAAATTAATTTTCTTCAGGTTTTCTTTTTTTTCTTTCTTTTTTGCTATCTTGGGAAGTATTACAAGTTCTAAAGACAGGATTTTTAAAATAACCTGGTAGATCTACATGATTTATAAATACAACTTATCCATTCAAACTGTGTGTATTTTTTCTAACATAGTTAAGTATTAATTTCAAATGATAAACAATATTTAAGGAGAGGAGTAAAAAGAAATTAAAATTGTCTTACATGACCATTGGCCGATGAGATTATTTTAGACCTCATACTAAATTTAAGAGTTGTGTTTTCATTTTGAGTTCAATGTCCAAGATAAATGCATACAATTTTAATTTAACCAAATGTGTAATATTCAGACATAATCTTTAGTAATCAGAAAATTTTGGATTTGTATGCTTTTAGTCTATTACTATGCTGTATTTTTCTCCCCTTGTAATGACCAGGAATGTTGGAAGATCAAGAACCAATCCCAGTCTGGCCAAATAAACCAGAAACGTGACAAGGTCTGCCCCACAGCTAGCTGCCATGTTTCTGAGCATCATCACCGCGCAGAGTATTTATTCTTTGCTGACCTTGAGAAAGAAGTTTTGGAGGCTTTACTTTGAGGGAAATTTACATCCATTAGCAATACGCATAGGGAGCCATGTCTTCCCTCTTCCCATGCTGTTTGTCTGTTGTGTTGAGAAAGTTATTCACCAGAATGGCAGCTCTAGCACAGTGACCGGTGACATTTCGGGGCTTCCCTTGCATTGACATCCAATACCAGTTCCTGCTGCACAAGCAGGTTGGCCCAGCCTAGCGTTCAGCCCACAGTGAGCAATCAATAAACACTGTTGACCGACCACACTGGAGCACCCAGCACATCAACCCATGGACTTTGCAGCCTCATTACAAAACCATCTTGGGAGACCTGCCATTTTGAAAGTTTAACAAATATTTTTAATACAATGAGTGAGTGAATGAAGTAGCTGGTGATTATGAGTCCATTGCCAGAATTCCCAATCCCAATCCTTCCAAACTAGCAGGAGCACAGGTCTCAGTTTGAGATGAAAGCCCCCATCTAATGGCTCACCTCACTTGGAAGAGACCTTCCCACTCTATGTACAGAAGGAATTAGGTACATATAGATATACGTACAATATAAACAACTTGAAATACATTTCTTACAATAATGCCTATACCCCAGTCTACTGGCTGTCAGAAAGCTGTACATAATTACGCTCATTAAGAAAAACAGGCATATATTCAATTACCTCCCTGCTGCCAATGCAGGAAACAGAATAGTTTTCTCTTTTATTATATCAAATATCTTAGTTTATGCCACGCATGTTAAAGTTTACCACTCCTTGAGGCTTGCAACTGCAACATTTTTTAGCTATCTGGAGGATTATAATTGCGTGCATAGCATCAATTATGGATTGGATTCAGCATTTTCAGATAACTTCCCAAATCACAAAGAGAGCTCAGTTGTCTCCAGGTATTTGGAGGCCAGTTTGATTACAGGTGTAGTACACGCAGCCTTGTTAGTTCTCCGTGATGAGAGCTTCCTTTCCCTGCTGGGTCTCTGGGAGAGGCACTGACCATTGCCTTCCACTAACAATTTCTTCGCGTTCCCCAGAGATGCCTTAATGAGCCCCTTGGACATGGCCAAAGGCAATCTTGTTCTCTGGGCCAGTGAGGTGAAAAGCCAAAGCTTTACCTACCAGGCAAGCAATAATTAATAAGGTATCTTTGATTCATCTCAATTCATTAACAAAGTTACAAGTTTGGCGGCCTCACGGAACACAGTGTTAAGTCTGTCATTTCATTTACAAGCATTGAATGAAACATGCGTGCCAAGGTATGTTAAAAAAAATTAACTTACAACGAAAATAAATGAATGTAGAATACTAATTGGGAAAAAGCAACTGACAGATACTGCAAAAGATTGATTTTAGGGAAAACGGAAAAATCTGTTTTCTGTTTATTTTAAGGACAGGAAATGAATACTGATTAGAAATGTATAGGCAGTTGCGTTGTGCAGCATTTGGTAATGTTTTCACTGGATATTTGATTTGTCTAAGTTTTTTTCCCAGATTCTAGTTTGGATGCCAGTTATCAGAGTTAGTTTTGGTCTAATAGTTTGTTGGACTTTCTTGGATACATGGCTCTTAAATGGCTCTTAAACATGCCTCCCTGTGGAAAAGTAATTCAAGCCCACATGTCACATTGCCACAGAAAGAAATGCCGGCTTTAAGTAGGCAAAATAAGGGCTGAGATGAGGTGGTCACATTTCTGTTGGCCTGTTTTTTCCTAAGAAACTGCTGTGAACTTAAAAAATATTACCCACTTGGGTTTGTGAGAATCTTGAAATGCTGCCCTACTCTTTCTGAAGTGTATTCTCTGGGGATATATATATATATATTTAATATTTTTATATGGATATATATATTTATATGGATTTTTATATGGATATATATATATTTAATATTTTTTTTCCTTCTGGGATAAAAGCAAAAACAAAACAAAACAAAAGCCATGTTCCTAAATGGGATCTATGAGTTTTAAATGAGTGTAATTGAATGAAGCTGCTCGGAGAAAGGAAGAGGAGTATGGATCACTCCGGGTACACAGGAAGCTGGTCCATATCCTAGCCATCCCGGTAGATGGGGGACGGCGCATCTCATTTGCAATTGCTTCGTTCCGGTCATGGTCCTGCCTGCTCCGGGCCTGTCTCCACAGTGAATAAGGGGACTGGCACAAAGGTTATGGAGAGTCAAGCTGCTTCCCTAATCAGCTTTGCTGAGACCACGGCACGACAGCCACCGCAAAGACATTTCTCCTGGAACTGGCTATGGTGGGTACGGGCTAGAGTCAAACTATTCTAACCCTTCATGGGAAATTTCGGAAATCCAGGAGTGAGGTTGTAGTGACATCTAAAGGCAGACTCTTCAACTTGAGCTGCACTTCTGGACAGCTTGCTCCTTTTTGCAAATGCTTCTAATCATAGCTTCTGAAAAATTTCTCCTAAAATCTGCACAAAGCGGTTTTTACCTCGGATCTTCTCTTTCTCAGCCTACTCTCCTTGGGAGTGGAAATTTTCTAGCCGTCTGCGAAAGCCTCTCTTGTGTTCCATATCCCAGCCCTCTACCGCCCTGCAGGGTTAGCTTCTCCTCTGGACCTTAACGCCCTTAAAAATTACTTGACGACGTGTCTTGAGACCCATCCAGGCGTAAGTGCATAAGCCACCCGTTGGGCGAGAACCTCCACTGCCACTGTTATGTATCGGGCTCTATATAATTCTCCCTCTCCTGCGTTCCCAGAGTAGTCCCATCAGGACAGTCCAGAGGCTGTATGAGTTTTCTCTGAAAGGTAGACACTGGCCAAGTCAATGCTGCCCTCATGAATCCGATATGACTGCTTTGCCAGTCAGGATAAGGAAATATGCATTTATAATGCGGGGTGCTCACACCTGAACTATGCTTTTTTCTTCTTTGAATAAAATGAACTTTTTCTTAGCCAGTTCCGTAGAGTTCCTCCCCCACCTCCATCAAGAATGGAGCATGACTACCATCCTGCAAAGGGGGTTGGCTTCCCACCACTGCCTCCCCGAGCATCCTGGCCGTGGACATGCCAACCACCTCCTCTCTGGTTTCACGTGTGCCCGTAAGTCCCTTGTCAGGCAGGTTAGTGAATCTAAAATGTCTCACACTTTGATTTGCCTTTCCCATCCTTCAACCACCAGATGCATCCACGTTGGTGAACTTGGACCAGGGTAAGAAAATCAGACCATGTACACAAGGCGACAGGGTATTTTGCATGCAGGTGATCCCCGCCAGTATTAGAACCTGAATGTGTTTTCTTGGCTGGCCATTGAAGGGATGGGAGTTTTTCTTTCTTTTCTTTTCTTCTTCTTTTTTTTAATGGCCTTGATGAAAGACCTATAAAGTTGAATTGAATGGTTGGAAGATAATAACTCTAGTGGTAAAGGTCCCTGCATTCGCCTACCACCCTGCCCCTGGCAGTAATCCTGGCTTTGGGGATCTGAAATTTCCTAAGGATGTATTAGTGTCCTATACACATGTGCTCTTGTATGCTCATAATCCTTTTCACTGGCTTCTTAGCTGCATGCTTTGTATTTAAATTTTCCTTCTGACCAAGTAAATCCCTTTGGATGAAGTGACAGGATCTTTTCAGCACCCATAGCTGGTGACAGCTGGTGGAGAGGCTCTGAAAGAACTGCAAAGTGTTCCTTACTAGTTTTCTTCAAGACCAGTGCCAGCCACCAGCTGAGCGATTTGTTCGTTCTCCCTTCAGGCATCAGTCAGTTGAAGAGGCTCACAGTAAATGCTGGAGAAGTATAATAGATATTAATATAAAAGACAATATCTGTGCTTCTGGCTTAACCATGCCTTTAATTAGGTACTTATTTATTATATGTGAACATGGAACCTTTTCATTAATTCCCGTGTAACCCTTTATTAATACTGTATGAAGTATATTCTGGCATCTGAAATGCAGGAAAAACTGGGCTTTGAAAGCAGTAATTGCCGATAACCTTTGAAAGAACGGCTCGTAGGGCCAGATGCGTGCTGTTTCCCCCTTCCCCGGTGAAGTTTCCTTGTGAATATCGCCCTCGTGATACATTCTGTTGTTTTAAGTGAAAATTGAAAGATGTCCTTTTTTGGGGGGGGGAGGGGGTTCTCTCTTGCAAGCTGCCATTGTGAGATCAAGTAATGAGGTAATGAGAAAGATTCCAACTGAGTAAGAAACTAGACTCTGAATTAATGTGGGCACTGGGAGTAGGTTGGCCCTCACGTGGAATTATTTTGTTTCAAATAGTTACCTAACCAAACGTCATCTCTTTATCTTCTGGAAAAGCAAAATAAAATAGTGCTTGCAGGAGAACAGAAGATATTAACTGCCTGAAAGCAACATGGTATTGCTGTGAGAGCCCTAACATGCAACGTCATCCTCCTAAAAATTAAATATTGGCTCATGTATAAAACAAAAATAAAATGAAAACTCGTATCCTGCTTCTCAAGGTGTGTGGTCATAGATTCACTTTTACACAGCCCCCATTCTGGATCTGAACCGTTACCTACGCTCACCTTAATTATTTTAAACGTGAAGAGGAAGTTGAGAGAATATTTTAACGTCTGTGTCTGTCTACATGTAAATATCCCTTGGAGCTGAGGTTGGAGGCAGGAGGAAGATTTGTTTTGCTGTGTTCTCTGTCCATGTGGAAACCTGATGGAGCATAGACTAAACCAAAAGGATGGCCAGGAGCCTTAGTCATCTCAGAACCTGGAGAAATTCTGCTCGAGACAAATAATTTGACAATGCAGAATTAATAGCAGAGTGCACCATCATCGTTCTGATGTGGCAACTTAAAAAAAAGTAAATAGAAATGAAAACTTCCCCATACACAGAGAAATTTGTATATGTGAGTCTGTGAGCGTGTCTGTGCATATACATAATTTTCTCTTTGCATTCCCAATGTTTTTTGAATTGACAGAATTTTACTATGAAATACATCTGACATTCCAAGAATATCTTAAGAAATTTGAATACTACATTTCATGCTATGATTCAGTTTTACCAAAGCTGTCGCACTCGAGATTTGACTAAGTTAAAGAAGAGAACATTAAAATCAAAATACAAAGGAAATAGTCATTTTATTTTACCTTGTATTTGGGTGGGGGGGGCGGTTACTAGCAATGTATCAGTAGCAGAACAGACTCTGTCTTTTCACAAAAAAAAGAATGACACCATTTGGAGTTTTAGAATCTGCATTTTCTTCTTTGTCATTCCTCACTTAACCTGCGTATTTCCTTACATCTGCACCCCTGAGTGGAGGGAGGGGCTGCTGCACAGAGGGTGCAGGGAATTGGAGACTTTTCTGCTTATAAATATGTTATTGTTAAACCCCCAATATAGGCACTTTGCAAAACATCAAATGATGCCATTCTCTGGCATATGAGAAAAATTGCTAAACTCGATAATCCTGGTACCCTGCAAGGATATTTCCATAAGCTGCTGAAAGAATAGAATTTCTCCTATGATCAATTAAAAGCAAGCAATCTGCTAATAATAAAATTGAAATCTGAGTTTGTCAGATTGTTGTTTGAACCAAAAATGCACATGGGCTTTCAAATATTCAAGAACTCCACCATCATTTTTTCTGTGTGTGTGCCTGATGAATTATTAACACGGCCTGTGCTGGGCTCACCGGCTACTCCCGAATCCCTATTAGGAAGTCACAATTTGATGTGTCACCACGAAGGGTGGAGGGGTTGTCTAATAAGTCTATAGTCTATCCCTTGGTGGGCACACACTGATATCTGTTTCTTGATCTACTGTCTTTTGCATTGGGTAAATTATTTAGAACAGGCTTTGTGTTTTTAGGTAAGAAATGGCTTGACTTTTTTTTTGTTTGTTTTTTTGTCTGGATTGTTGTCAGGGACGAACGTGTATGTGCACAACGTGTGTGTTTTCCTGGGCAATTTTGGGTGCTAGAATTTTTTTGGCACTTCTTTACACCAAGTAGTCAAAGGCAGATACGCACACAAATATATGTGGCGTATACCTGTATGTGCGGTGTCCGTTTACATTTTCTGTCATGTAGTCATTAAGCACACAACATAGACTTAAAGGATGTCAAAACTGACAGCCCCAGCATGATGGATGATGCTGTGCTAGACTGATTCTTACCAGGTGTGGTGTGATGGGAATTCAAATGCTGTTCAGAGCTCTTATTTGTGTTAGTAAAGTTTTGCTTTTCTGTAAGTTTTCTTTGGGGAGGGTGCAGGGGGAGAGGGCTTCTGAACTTGTAATCTTAAACGCTTTTGTAAGATATTTTAAGTGTTTTGGGGGAAGAAAAAAACAAAGTTTCCTTCCAATATGTATATCAGATGCATGCTATCCATTTTCATATCATTTACTCTTCAGCACACATCCAAGTAGTTTCAAGTTATCAGGATAGATATTTTCACAGATTCAAAATTACTGATCCTGCTGTCACTACTGGCTTGGATAGGCCAATGCCCCCAGTTGCCCTCTTCACTGGGCAGAAGTGATTACTGCCTGAGTCCATGAAAACACCTAAAATGTTAATCAAAATTTCATTTAAATATGTTGAGCCAGCCACAAGTTTGAAAGGGGGAATCCAACATCCTCAGGCCTCTATGCACACAATGCCTGGTCTCTAAACTCAATCTGCTAGCTCAGATTGGCCTCTACTGGACCATCACTGCAGAAGAAGATCTGGGGATCTGCCTGATGTGAGTTGGTCCCTCCCAAGCTCATTGTGTGGCTAAGTGACGCTGTACCCGAGGCAATTCTGAAAGGAACCAGGTATTCTGCTACTGGAATTAAGCAGGTTCATTTTTCATAATTGAATTCAATGTCTTCTGATAAAAAAAAAAGAACTTTTCTTTCCATTTGACATTTAAGGTGGGAATGACAGTGCTAAATAGGTGAATTTATGCTCTGCATAATTCCACAAAACTGGACGACCTGCCTCAGGATGTTGTCAAATAGAGTCTGTCATCAACAGAGGAGAAGTGGCAACTTAAGTAATCAGAGGACCTGAAGGATAGGTTCTAACTTCACCCATGTCCTCATTGATCTTTCCAAATAACATCGATTTCACCCACCTTTGGGGTAAAATGGTTTCAAAAGGTGGTCCTGTGGTCTGCAATGAACTATGTTTCTCATCAACTTTCCAAATAAAACTATAACACAAAACAACTAACCCAACGTCTGCGATCTTTACCACTTTGACTTGTCTTCAAGATTTCAGGTGAGCATAGTTTTCTGAGTACAGATTCTTTGCCTCTTTGGTTACATTTATTCCTAGGTATCTTATGGTTTTGGGTGCAACTGTAAATGGGATCGACTCCTTAATTTCTCTTTCTTCTGTCTTGTGGTTGGCGTATAGGAATGCCACTGATTTCTGTGCATTGATTTTATATCCTGCCACTTGACTGAATTCCTGTATGAGTTCTAGCAGTTTTGGGGTGGAGTCTTTTGGGTTTTCCACATGAAGTATCATATCATCTGCAAAGAGTGAGAGTTTGACTTCTTTGCCAATTCAGATGCCTTTGATTTCTTTTTGTTGTCTGATTGCTTGTGGCTAGGACTTCTAATACTGTGTTGAATAGCAGTGGTGATAGTGGACATCCCTGTTGTGTTCCTGACCTTAGGGGGAAAGCTCTCAGTTTTTCCCCATTGAGAATGATATTCGCTGAGGGTTTTTCATAGATGGCTTTTATGATATTGAGGTATGTACCCTCTATGCCTATACTCTGAAGAGTTTTGATCAAGAAAGGATGCTGTACTTTGTCAA
>NW_027718284.1:0-323 GCF_054177405.1 Leptonychotes weddellii | reverse complement strand
CAAGAAGTTCTCTTTGCTTTTAGCAAACAAGAGCATTCGTCTAAAACAATGCAAGTCAGAAAACAAATGGCGTGGAAGTGGAGAAACCCTGTGAAAATTAATCCACTTTGGCTTACTCCCTGCGATTTACAACATAACAAAATAGACAGTGTGGAGAAACTTTATACTGGATGCCAGAGCTGTAGTTAACAAAGGAGATGGTCAGCACCTTTAATAAGTAGGCATGTATAGAAGAGATATTAAAATTTACTTTCAGCTAGCATGAAGGAAAAACCCCTAGCATTTTCTCAATCACTAAAAGCTCGTGACAGAAATGTTCTTTT
>NW_027718283.1:0-323 GCF_054177405.1 Leptonychotes weddellii | reverse complement strand
TACTGTATGGTGATTAACATAACATCATAATAAAAAAAAACAACAGCAAAAAAAAAAAAGGTATCTGTTCCCCTCATGTTTACTACATTATTTATAATAGCAGACACTTGGAAACAATTCAAGTATCAATGGATAAAGAAGTCATGGTATGTGCATATTTATTTCTATTTATTTATAGATAATATATATATTTATATATTTATGTGTTTTATATAAATGTATGTATATATGGAGTATTATCCAGCCATGATAAAGAAGAAAATTCTGCCATTTTCATCAGTATCACTAGCTCTTGGGGGCGTTATGCTCAGTGAACTAAGTCC
>NW_027718282.1:0-323 GCF_054177405.1 Leptonychotes weddellii | reverse complement strand
GTTGGAGACTCATCACATCTTCTAGCCTATTGTCACGTGGTGTTTTTATTTCTGTGACACCCCGTATCCTACAACAGAAAATAGTCAACAATTTTCTTTTCTTTTTTTTTTATCAGTATTAGATACAATCATGCAAATTTCATGAGAAACCATCCCCGAGTTCAAAAACCACCATCAAGGTCCATGTCTTGTCGGGGTCCCCAGGGTTATGTCTTCCCACCTGGCAGGTGAGCTTTGGAGCCAGAGCCAGGGTCCCTGCCGGAGCTGGATCCTGTCACTGACGCATGGACAGCTCAGGGACCAGCGCTGTGACCTCAGGTAGT
>NW_027718281.1:0-323 GCF_054177405.1 Leptonychotes weddellii | reverse complement strand
CCCCATATCGGGCTCCCTGCTTGGTGGGGAGTCTGCTTCTCCCTCTCCCTCTGCTGCTGCCCCCCCCCCGCCCCTTCGCTCGTGCTCTCTCGTTCGCTCCCTCTCCCTCTCAAATAAATCTTTAAAAAAATAATAAAAAATCAAGCGTATCACTTGTATTCTTTCTTTTGCACATGGTAACACAATCAGAACTACCAAAAAATAAAATAAAATAAAAGAAATCCTAGATTCTGTCCACAACTAGTTGATTTGCAAGACTATGACGATACTGTCACATGGAGATCGCACTTCGTGTCTCTTGGAGACTATTTCTTGGGAACTGC
>NW_027718280.1:0-323 GCF_054177405.1 Leptonychotes weddellii | reverse complement strand
AGTCCTGCCTCAGTGCCCCAGGGACCGTGGCATGGGTGGTGGAGGGCGCGATCCCCACCCCTCCTGGCACCCCGCCTCTGTCCTTGTTGGAGGCTCCTGCCGCGGGGCGGGAAAGCGTCCCCGCACTGGCTCGGAGGTCTGGAGGGGGCTGCTGCAGCCGAGGCGAGCTCTCCGTCCCCGCGAGGAGACGCCGTTCTGGCTTTGATGGGTCTTGAGTGGAATTGTATCCCCTCGGATAATCCACTCGCTGCATAAGCACTCTTACGAGCATGCTGATAGTCTTGCTTTTCTAAACGTATTGTTCCCTGGTTGAAACACATTTT
>NW_027718279.1:0-323 GCF_054177405.1 Leptonychotes weddellii | reverse complement strand
CATATGCTTAAATTCACATTGCTTAGAATCTATAGGTTAACTTGGAGAAACTTACATCTTAAAAATTTTGAGCTATCTCATTTTGTCTTCACAAAAGTCCAGAAAATTCCTAACTTCATAAAATCACTAGGCAAGTCTTTCTTATTTTCTGAGTTTTTCTCTTTTTATTTGATGTGTGTTTTGTTTGTTTTATTTTTTTAAATTTTTTTATCGTTATGTTAACCACCATACATTACATCATTAGTTTTTGATGTAGTGTTTCACGATTCATTGTTTGTATATAACACCCAGTGCTCCATGCAGAACGTGCCCTCTTTAATACC
>NW_027718278.1:0-323 GCF_054177405.1 Leptonychotes weddellii | reverse complement strand
GTTTAACCGACTGAGCCACCCAAGTGCCCCCCCAAAAGTAAATTTGAACAAGAAAACAACCGAACAGAATCAGAGTGCAGGTGGAGGTTTACTCTTAGTAAGAGGGATACTTTTCCATCCAAGATGGTAGCACATAAGAGAGAGGGTTTTGAGGTAAAGACGTGAAATGTTAAGGGATTCCATCAGCTCAGTATAATGAGGAAGCCATGTGTAGAATGGGGATTTGGAGTTGGAGAACGTACTGATGCAAAACTACCACTTGGGGGGCATGTACAGGAAGGGAAAAGTAGAGATAAAAAGAATGGTAACAAGTAGCAAGGGCC
>NW_027718277.1:0-323 GCF_054177405.1 Leptonychotes weddellii | reverse complement strand
GGAGGGTTGGGGTGGCTGGGTGATAGACATTGGGGAGGGTATGTGTTATGGTGAGAGCTGTGAATTGTGCAAGACTGTTGAATCACAGACCTGTACCTCTGAAGCAAATAATACGTTATATGTTAAAAAAAAAAGAGAAGAAGAAGATAGCAGGAAGGGAAGAATGAAAGGGGGAGATCGGAGGGGTAGATGAACCGTGAGAGACTATGGAGTCTGAGAAACAAACTGAGGGTTCTAGAGGGGAGGGTGGTGGGGAGATGTGTTAGCCTGGTGATGGGTATTAAAGAGGGTACGTACTGCATGGAGCACTGGGTGTTGTACGC
>NW_027718276.1:0-323 GCF_054177405.1 Leptonychotes weddellii | reverse complement strand
CCTCCAGGCTTCAAGAACTCAGAGTTGAGGCCTAGGTCTGAGGCAGGAGCCTCTAAGGTCCCAGAGCAGGGGAGGTGCAGGTGAGTGCCAGTCATCAAGGTGAGGTACTTGTTCTGATCATGGTGCCAGGGGCTCGCCCATCCCAGCCCAGAGGGGAACCCTCAGCACCCAAGCCCGATGCAGCGCACTGTCAGCTCCGGGACTTCAGGCCTCTGCTGCCTGGGCTGCACCCTGAGGAGCCGTCCCACATCTTTCTTCAGGTTCAGCCCGACAGAAGCGCCATGCCCCTGGGTCAGAAGGGTGAGCTCTGGAAGCTAGAGGAA
>NW_027718275.1:0-5495 GCF_054177405.1 Leptonychotes weddellii | reverse complement strand
CCTGAAGGGCTTCTTTCTTTATAGGGCATTGATTATGGGAAGAGGTTTTGAATCTTGATGGGAGGTACACTATGGATTTTGCCAATGTCTGTGGAGAGAGGATGGTAGCTGACACAATAGGAACAAATGGTCAGTATCTCCAGAGTCGGCTATCGTGCTGTCAGAGACAGAATAAAAGACTAAAAGGTGTCAAATGGTCATTTAATTCTCCTGACTGGCTGTTTTGATTACCACTGTAAAATTCTAGAGTTATTCCCCCTTTGGGGAAGAAAGTCTGGCATGATACTTTTCTAAGAAATCTTGGCCCAATAAATGAGTAGGGGCAGAGTACGGAGAAGATGGGTGAGTAGCTCTCACAGGTCCTAGACAGAAGGGCACAGGCACCTGCTGAAGTTTGTTAGAGACCCGCTATCTGAACTGCTCTGGGGCCGGGGCAGCTTTGTAGCAGTGGGTTCAACACTGAGAGTGTAGCTCTGGTGTCAGTGACAGAGGTTCACTCCCAAACCGGAAGAGAGTCTCTCCAAGCTGGGTAAGGGGGGGTTGGGGAGAGCTCCGGTAGTTTCTCAGATCCCCATCACTGGGAATTAGGAAGACATTAGCAAGGCTGACTAAGGGCGGAAGGCGCCTGGAGCACTCAGATTTGTAACCATCCTTTTTCCCCCAATACCTTGGCTTTTTGCAAAAATAGCAACTAGGGGCGCCTGGGTGGCTCAGTCGTTGGGCGTCTGTCTTCGGCTCGGGTCAAGATCCCAGGGTCCTGGGATCGAGCCCCGCATCGGGCTCCTTGCTCCGCGGGGGGCCTGCTTCTCCCTCTCCCACTCCCCCTCCCCCTGCTTGTGTTCCCTCTCGCTGTCTCTCTCTCTGTCAAATAAATAAATAAAATCTTTAAAAAAAAAATAGCAACTAGAGGGCTTTTGTTTTGTTCAGGGACTTTCATTTGCCAGGGTCAAAAATTGAGAATTTGGGGACGCCTGGGTGGCTCAGTCGGTTAAACGTCTGCCTTTGGCTCAGGTCATGATCCCTGGGTCCTGGGATCGAGTCCCGCGTTGGGCTCTCTGCTCAGCAACGAGTCTGCTTCTCCCTCTCCCTCTGTGATCTCTCTCATTCTCTCTCTCAAATGAATTAGTAAAATCTTAAAAAAAAAATTGAGAATTTTAGTCTTTCTTTTAGGTGACTCATCTGGGATGTGAGTGAGCTGGTTTGCCATATTAACTAAATTGAGTGGGCGGTTTCCCATTCCATCCCAGTACTTTTAACTAAAAGAGAAAGATCCTGGTTCAGTCCATTAATAAACATAGAGTCAAATGCTACCCAGGTGGATTCAACATCTAAAGGTAGACCAGAATATTCTTAAAAGACAATTTTGTGTTGATTATAATAGTCATGAGCAGGTTCATCAGGTTTCTGTGTGCAAGCCTGAATTTTGTTGCCACACGTCTACAGATAAAGAAGATGAGACATGGGGCACCTGGATGGCTCAGTTGGTTAAACAACTGCCTTCAGCTCGGGTCATGATCCTGGAGTCCCGGGATTGAGTCCCACGTCAGGGCTCCCTGCCCAGCAGGGAGTCTGTTTCTCCCTCTGACCCTCCCCCCTCTAGTGCTCTCTCTCTCTCTCATTCTCTCTCAAATAAATAAGATCTTAAAAAAAAAAAAAAAGATGAGCCAGAAGTGAAAAAGAGGCCTCAGGCCATTTTGACTTATTTTAATTGTTTGCTTCAGTTAATTTATAATTTTATCTTTTTTTTTTAAAGATTTTATTTTATTTATTCATGAGAGACACAGAGAGAGAGAAGCAGAGGGAGAAGCAGGCTCCCAAGCAGCAGGGAGCCCGATGTGGGGCTTGATCCCAGGACCGAGATCATGACCTGAGCTGAAGGCAGACGCTTAACCTACTGAGCCACCCAAGCACCCCAGAGATTTTTTAAAGACAAGGCCTTAAAACAGATCCTGAATAAGGGCTGGAGGGCTTAAACACAAAGCATGGAGCTTGAAATCCAGAAGAAAATTTACTGTCAAACCCCAGGTTTGGTGAGAAAGCAATGAGAACAGTCAGCTTTGTGGATACCAGCACCTGTTTGTTTACAAGCCTCAGAGTTGTTGGGTATCTTCTCTGGATCCCTATTTGGTCCAACGACTAACTTTAACTTAAAAAATAAAATTGCCACTTATTATACCAGCAAAAAAAAGGGGGTGGTTATTTGGGAATAGTTGAGAATTGCAATCCAGGACAAGCAAGCTTCAGCAAAACCATAGGCAAGTCCAGAGAACAAAGGTGAGGAATGCTCTTTTATAGAGGAAAAGGGAAGTTGGGAAGGCTGTTATAAACCAAACGTCCATTGGAGTAAACTGAGAGTTATAAGTACAGTGGCTTCTCATTAACTGAGCTGTCATTGTCATTGGCTGGGCTGTTGCCAGGAGAGGAAGATAGTAAAGTAGTATTGGCTTGCGAGGTCCCTCTCTTCCTGTCCCGTCTGCAACGGACAACTGGTTGCCAAGGGTAAGAGCTCCCCCTGCTGTCCTCCCGACTCCATCCTAAATGAGGTTTCCTTTCTGTGAATTTTCAGGCCTTATACTGGTAATGTCTATACCTCTCTTTTTCTTGATCAAAAGCTTATCACTTTTATTATTTTCCTAAAGCACTTGGTTGCACTGATTTTTCTGTTTCATTTTTTTCTCATTTGCCTTTTTTTTTTTTTTTTACCATTGCCTTTTGCTTTTGTTTTGTTTTTTTGTAATCTCTACACCCAACATGGTGCTGGAACTCATGAGCTGGAGATCAAGAGTCTCATGCTCTTCTGACTGAGCCATCCAAGCACCCTGCCTTTTGCTTTTACTGGATTTCATTTCCTTCGCTACTTTTTAACGTGGAAGCTAAGATCCTTATTGGAAACCCTTTTTTCCTAATATAGATGCTTAATACCAAAGTGGTCTTGTAAGAAGTGCTTTAATTGTCTCCCATAGAACTTAGTATGTTATGTGTTTTTTTTTTTTAAAGATTTTATTTATTTATTCATGAGAGACAGAGAGAGAGGCAGAGGGAGAAGCAGGCTCCCAAGCAGCAGGGAGCCCGATGCGGGACTCGATTCCAGGACCCTGGGATCATGACCTGAGCCGAAGGCAGACGCTTAACCATCTGAGCCACCCAGGCGCCCTGGTATGTTATGTTTTCATTTTAATTTAAAATCTCTCTCACTTTCCTTTCAAATTCCTTCTTTCACACTTGGCTCATTTTAGAACTGTGTTATATCAAATATTTGAAATTTTCCTTATCTTTCTTGTAATTTACTTTTTTAAAATAAAATATTTTTAAAGATTTTATTTATTTATTTGAGAGAGAGAACGAGCAGTGGGGAGGGGCAGAGGGAGAAAGAGAAAGAAGCAGACTCCCTACTGAGCAGGAAGCCTGATATGGGGCTTGATCCTAGGACCCAGAGATCATGGCCTGAGCTAAAGGCAGGCACTTAACTGACTCAGCCACCCAGGCGCCCCTCTTGTAATTTATTTCTAATTTAATTAAGTATGCACTCAGAGTACATACTTTACGACTTGAATTACTTATGTTTGGGACACCTGGGTGGCTCAGTCGGTTAACTGTCTGCCTTCGGCTCGGGTCTTGATCCTGGGGTCCTGGGATCGAGTCCCACACCAGGTTCCTTGCTCAGCGGGGAGCCTGCTTCTCCCTCTGCCTGTTGCTCCCCCTGCTTATGCTCTCTCTCTGACAAATAAATAAAATTCTTAAAAAGAAGAATTATTTACGTTTATTGAGACTTGCTTTATGGCTCAGAATATGGGCTATCTTTGGTTTCATGTTAACTTGAAATGAATGTATATTGTACTGTTTGATGGAGGGCTTCACAAATGTCAACTAGATTAATATGGTTGATAATGTCTAAGTTTTCTGTGTCCTTACTGATTTTTGGTGGGAGGGGGTTCTATCAAGCTTTATTTGAAGATTATTGACATCCCTGAATATAAAAGTGGATTTGTTGAGTGCCTGGGTGGCTCAGTCAGTTGAGCATCTGACTCTATTTCGGCTCTAGTCATGATCTTGGAGTTGTGGGATGGAGCCCCACATTGGGCTTCCTGCTGGGTGCAGAGTGTGCTTGAAATTCTCTCCCTCTGCCCCCCCAAATAAATAAATCTTTAAGAAAGTAAAAAAATAAAAGTGGATTTGCCTATGTCTCTGTGTAGTTATATTAGTTTTTGATTTGTGTATTTTGAAGTCTTTTTATTTTTTTTATTTTTTAAAGATTTTGTTTATTTATTTGACAGAGACACAGCGAGAGAGGGAACACAAGCGGGGGAGTGGGAGACGGAGAAGCAGGCTTCCCGCTGAGCAGGGAGCCCAATGTGGGGCTCGATCCCAGGACGCTGGGATCATGACCTGAGAGCCAAAGGCAGACGCTTAACGACTGAGCCACCCAGGCGCCCCTCCCACTGTGGCTCTTTAGCAGGCATTTCCAAGCTAAGTTTTCTGCCACTGCAGCTAGGGCTGCTTTGCTCCTTGACCCAAGGTGTGGACCCAGCTCCCAGTTCTGACCACCATCATTGCATCATCAAACCCGCAGGGAAGGGGCTAGGATGGGGGCCAGGGATGGTTGTTCTCTCCAAGCCAGGTTGAAATCATTTTGTCACGCTCAGTCCATGGAGATTGTGTGTGTGTGTGTGTGTATCCACACACCAGGCATTTGGGTGTTCCTACGCCATGCCTGTCTCACAAGTCTCCCTGCAGTATTTGTGCCCTTGTGTCCTCATACCTGCTAGGGCGGGTCAGCACCTCCCTCTGTCCTCACAAGCCCCTGGTGAAAGCTGTATTTGCCGGTTGTGTGTCTCACGTCTATTGGGCATCTTTTCTGGCAACGGACATGGTATAATGCATCTGTATGCGTAGTCTTGTTGAGGGGTGTCGGCATGCCTCAGTTGTCATACAGTGTCCCCAGGATGTATGTGTAGGGGCTCACAGGTTCTTCTGAGGTGTGGCATAATCTCCCACTTGTCACATTCTGTGTATCTCCAGGAGATCACCAACGCACAACTGTCCACCTGGAGTAGACCTGAATCACCCATTTCACCAATCTGAAGAAATATGGAGGAAGGTATGTAGGTGTAAAAGCAAATTAAGAATAAGAAGAGAATTCTCTTTGGTACAAAAAGGAGACTTTTCCTCCAATCTTTTTTTAGAGCATTTCCCTTGGCAAACTTCTAATGTTAAATCTTTTGAAAAGCTAAATAAGCCTTTTGCCAGTTTTACAAGTGTGTAAAAATGTGCCCGTGGTATTTTAATTTGTGGAAGTAACTGAGTAACAACAGGAAAGGCTAATAATGCCTTTAAAAGACTTCTTAATACTCAGTTCCCCCTGGAAATGAGGGGCACAACATGCCACGTAGGGCCACATGAAGCCTGTCACATGCAGGGGTCCCGAAGCAGGAAGAGGAATGGGGACTATGTAAGACTACAGTGGCGAGAAAAAACTAGGTGCTAGTGTCCCGTAT
>NW_027718274.1:0-323 GCF_054177405.1 Leptonychotes weddellii | reverse complement strand
CTTAACGACTGAGCCACCCAGGCGCCCCCCCAACTTGGGGAAGTTCTTAACTCCTCTGTGCTTCACTTCCTTTCATGAGGATCAAATAGGAGATTATCTAATATCTAGTAGTTAGTCAATAAATACTGAATATTATTACTATTAAAGCATCTTAATTGTTTTTATATCTGTGATCTTTTTTTAAAAAAAGGCTGGGTAATGTATTTGTGAAGCATTAAAATGTTATTCTTAAATTTTGTGTTTAAGATTTAAGAAATGTGGGGCACCTAGGTGGCTCAGTTGATTAAGTGCCTGACTTTGGCTCAGGTCATGACTTCAGGGTC
>NW_027718273.1:0-323 GCF_054177405.1 Leptonychotes weddellii | reverse complement strand
ACACACACACACACACACACACAGTGGTATATTACTCAGCCATCAAAAAGAATGAAATCTTGCCATTTGCAATGACATGTGGATGGAACTAGAGGGGATTATGCTAAGTGAAATAAGTCAGTCAAAGAAAGACAAATACCATATGATTTCACTCACAGGTGGAATTTAAGAAACGAAACAGATGAACATAGGGGAAGGGAAGGAAAATCAAATAAGAGGAAAACAGAGAGGGAGGCAAACCATAAGAAACTCTTAACTATAGGGAACAAACTGAGGGTTGCTGGAGGGGAGGTGGGTTTAGGGATGGGGTAACTGGGTGATGG
>NW_027718272.1:0-323 GCF_054177405.1 Leptonychotes weddellii | reverse complement strand
CCCCATTAGGATTTTAAACTTACCTGAAAGTCATTTGAGACTACCCCCTCACCCAGCCCCTTCCGAGTTCCTCTTTTTTTTTTTTAAAGATTTTATTTATTTATTTGACAGAGAGAGACACAGCGAGAGAGGGAATACAAGCAGGGGGAATAGGAGAGGGAGAAGCAGGCTTCCCGCGGAGCAGGGAGCCCGATGCGGGACTCGATCCCAGGACCCTGGGATCATGACCTGAGCCAAAGGCAGACGCTTAACGACTGAGCCACCCAGGCGCCCCTCCGAGTTCCTCTTAACATCTTGTCTGTCACTAAGTCCAGTGGATTATC
>NW_027718271.1:0-323 GCF_054177405.1 Leptonychotes weddellii | reverse complement strand
TGGGCCTGTCTTGACACCCCAGGTGGGCAGCCAGGCCCTGAGATACTCCCCAGGGGCACCTGCCTCCCCAAATGAGGACAATCCCCTCCTGACTCTGCCCAGGCCCCTGATGGCCAGTAAGTGTTTCCTTCCATCTAACCTCTGTCTGTCCTGCTTAGACGTTAGCTGTCCAAGGGCAGGGCATGCACAGTGTGCTAACACCTGCTGGGTAAAGGAGCGCCCAACATCCCATTCAGTCCTGTCAGCACCCCCAGTGAGAGAGATCTCACCTGTCCCAGGGATGGCCCTCTTAGGGAATGCAGGGAAGTGGGCAGTGAGGCCCC
>NW_027718270.1:0-323 GCF_054177405.1 Leptonychotes weddellii | reverse complement strand
GAAGCCTCTGTGCAGAAGAGGTGGAAGATCTTCTGGTTCATCACATGGACGACAGAGAGGGCTTGAGCCTTCTGCAACTGCTTGCCATCAAGCACCTCCTTGGGGAAGGCAAAGTCACTTGTGCACTTGTCACAAGAGCTAGCAGACATTCTCCTCATTTGTCCCAGGAGCGTCAAGGCTCTCCAGGCGAACAGGCCAGGGCTCTGAGGCAGGTCACATCCCAGAGAGCAGAGGAAGCTGCAGCTGAGCACCACCAGGGCCACCAAGAAGGAAAAGGGCAGGGCCATTGGAGAACCTGCAGATGCTGCTGGCCTGGCTGGGGT
>NW_027718269.1:0-323 GCF_054177405.1 Leptonychotes weddellii | reverse complement strand
CTCAGCAGAGCATGTAGTACAATGCCAGGCATGGAATACATTGTCAAGAGAGGGATGGTAACAGTTCTTGTCAGCACTTCCAGGGCTGGGGCTGCTGGTGGGGAAGTGTGGATTAGTAGTGCGTGGCTCCCAACTGTTCAGCCGCAGCCAGGAGTTCAGCCTTTTTCCTTTTGGAGCTGAGCTGGGCTGGGCTGAGGCACTGTGGAGAGCTGGCTTGGGGTAGGGAGGTTGGCCAAGTGCATCAGTGGAGTGGGGAGAGGGCTTGAGGGAAAATTGAGGGGAAAAGGGTGGACAGGGAGGGCTGGGGGTGGGTGGGCCTCCCC
>NW_027718268.1:0-323 GCF_054177405.1 Leptonychotes weddellii | reverse complement strand
TATGTAGGGGTGCCTGGGTGGCTCAGTCATTAAACGTCTGCCTTCGGCTCAGGTCATGATCCCGGGTTCCTGGAATCGAGCCCCGCATCAGGCTCCCTGCTCTGCGGGAAGCCTGCTTCTCTTTCTACTCCCCCTGCTTGTGTTCCCTCTCTCACTGTCTCTCTCTCTGTCAAATAAATAAATAAAATCTTTTAAAAATACATATATTTATGTAGTCCAATTACCAACATTTTCCTTTATACTATTTCTTTTTTTTATTATGTTATGTTAATAACCATACATTACATCATTAGCTTTTGATGTAGTGTTCCATGATTCATTGT
>NW_027718267.1:0-323 GCF_054177405.1 Leptonychotes weddellii | reverse complement strand
CCCGGCGGTTCTCTCCGAGCGCACGCTCTGTGGCTGCTACCTCCTCCTGACCCGTCAGCTCAGAGGACGGATGGCTTCTCAGGGAACTTTTGTGCGCCGCCCCCCCACCCGCCCAGGATTGGTGAGTTGTTCTCTCGGGGTCTTACGCTGGCCCCTGCTGTGGGATTTACCGCCCGTCCTTGTGAATGGCTGCTTCAGCCCGGGGCAGGCACATTACTGCTCACGCACCAAACACGGTGCCTGGCCCAGAGTGGCCAGCCAGCACGTGTTTGTGGGGTAAGTGAGCAGAAAATACCTGAGTAGAATAGAAGCGCATTTCTTTT
>NW_027718266.1:0-323 GCF_054177405.1 Leptonychotes weddellii | reverse complement strand
TCATGATCTCAGGGTCCTGGGATCGAGTCCCGCATCGGGCTCCCTGCTCCTTGGGAGCCTGCTTCTCCCTCTGCCTGTCTCTCTCTGTCTCTCTCTGTCTCTCATGAATAAATAAATAAAATTAAAAAAAAAAAAGGTATATGACCTTGGATAAGTTAGTTGACTTCTCTGTGTCTCAGTTCCTTCATCTCTAAGTGGGGAATAATAATAGTATTGACGTCTCACTGTTGAGAGAATATCTTGATATATAAGTACCGAGAACATTGTCAGAAAAAAAAGAAGGTGCTCTATAAATGTTAGCTATCATTATTTTTAATAATCTG
>NW_027718265.1:0-323 GCF_054177405.1 Leptonychotes weddellii | reverse complement strand
CAGAGGGCACCTGGGTGGCTCAGTCATTAAGCGTCTGCCTTTGGCTCAGGTCATGATCCCAGGGTCCTGGGATCGAGCCCTGAATCGGGCTCCCCACTCTGCGGGAAGCCTGCTTCTCCCTCTCCCACTCCCCCTGTTTGTGTTCCCTCTCTCGCAGTGTCTCTCTCTGTCAAATAAATAAAATCTTAAAAAAAAAAAAAGGATACATGCACTGATGTTTATAGTAACACTATCAACAATAGCCAAATTATGGAAAGAGCCCAAATGTCCATCAACTGTTGAATGGATAAAGAAGTTGTAGTATGAGCGTGCACACACACACA
>NW_027718264.1:0-5495 GCF_054177405.1 Leptonychotes weddellii | reverse complement strand
TGGTGAGTGCTGTGAATTGTGCAAGACTGTTGAATCACAGATCTGTACCTCTGAAACAAAAATGCAATATATGTTAAGAAAAAAAAAAAAGAAGGTAGCAGGAGGAGAAGAATGAAGGGGGGGAAATCAGAGGGGGAGACGAACCATGAGAGATGATGGACTCTGAAAAACAAACTGAGGGTTCTGGGGGGGGTTGAAGGATGGGTTAGCCTGGTGATGGGTGTTAAAGAGGGCACGTTCTGTATGGAGCACTGGGTGTTATGCACAAACAATGAATCATGGAACACTACATCAAAAACTAATGATGTAATGTATGGTGATTAACATAACAATAAAAAATTAAAAAAAAAAGAATTAACAATAATTGCCTCTGGAAAGTTGGAATTATATTTAACATGTATTTTATTTTTGCCTATTTGTATTTTGTTTCTTTACTTTTTCTATAATAAACATAAATTACTTTACAATAAAAGCTAACAGATTTCAAATTAAAAAGAACCAGCCAGTGGTTTGGGATTTTTTGTCATGAGTGTCTGAAATGGTAAAGGAACATGAACTGTGAAGACAGTGGTCTATGCCGGTCTGTCAGGAAGATGGGTCCCAGAGAGGAACTTCAAATAGCGGCTTTCAGATGAGCCAGGACGGCTTTGATCTTCAGTTAGCACTCCCCTGAGCACCATTTAACTCCTCTTTGTTAGTGGCTGCTGATAAGAAGACAGGATCAGAGATCCACCTGCTCAGTAAAGTAGCTTTGACTTAGCAGAGGTGGAAATCAAGGGATTTTTATTGATTTGACCCATGAAGTCTTATTAGGAATGTTTATTGACATTTTTGAGGGATTTTCAGAGCGGGGCATAAAATCAGTTAATGTCTATAAGATAACCCCTTTTTAAGGTAGAGGCATTTATGAATTTAGCATAAATGGATTTAGAATTTAATAGTATCTGAAAAAAAAAAAAACAACCAACCAAAACACAAACCTTGATGCCTAGTAGCATCGCAGGAAGGACCAATGTTGCCCTCTTATAAGCCAGTCCTGTTATAAGCTAGTTCATTTTACAAGCTAGTTCTCCAAAGCTATCCGGTGAAGTCTTTTATTCTTTTTAAAGTTTCTTCTGATTCTTTTAAAGCATGGGGATTTTATAAATTTCCGGGTTCCACTTCTCTCTATGACAATTCGTACTGAAACCTGAGGTTTCCATTTCCAGAGCAGAGTCACTTTTAAGACGCAGGTCTCTTGTCATTTTCCAGAAATGGCAGCTGATCCTGACTCAATTTTCAGGAACACTTACAGTTTGCCCCACATTATGCCAGAAAATAAAACACTGGCCTGGTGGATGGTGACTGACTTATGTGTAGAGTGTGAAAATGAAGATAGCCATTTGGAGAACTGCTCTGTTCATGTGAAAATTGAGAGAAATGTGCTCTTCCAACCTGTGAGGTACCATCTGTCTATGGCTTTATGTAGTCGTAAATCAGAGATTTAGATGTAATGGTCTCTGCAGCAAAAGCCTCACTTGGAATGAACTTCTCACTATCTGTTCCCAATATGACTATTAAAATCTACCTTCTATGGCAGTTTATTTTAGTATGCCTGATCCTCTGCTAGGTAGTGAGAGGCCTGAAGAGACTGTGTCTTAGATTTTATTCCTTATAGTGCTTAGCGTAATGCTTTTCACCCTGTTTGTATATGGTACATGTTGGTTAAAAATGAGTCTATTAATATTTTCTTCTCTTTAAGGTAATGAATAAAAACTGTCAGCTAAAATAATTATTGGTTCAAAATCCTTTTTTAATGTAGATTTTATTTAATTCTTTGAGAGAGAGAAAGAGAAAGGGAGAAAGGACAAGCCGGAGGGAGGGGCAGAGGGAGAGGGAAAAGCAGATTCCCTATTGAGTGGGGAGCTTGATGTGGGGCTCGATCTCAGGACCCTGAGATCATGACCTGAGCTGAAGGCAAACCCTGAAGGCAAAAACTGAACCAGGGGTCCCTACCTGTTCAAAATCTTAAGCAAGGAAAGTCTATATAAATTTGATCATATGCCAGTTCCTTGAGATAGCTTCTAATAGTCTACACTGTAATCTGTGGTAGATGCCCTCAAATTAGAAGTCCAGACTAAGTATGGAAATCCCTGGTTAGTGATTGGTTTAGGAAGAGTCATGTGACCCCCATACCTTTCAAGGGATACAAGGAAAGCCAGTAAGTGGTTTTTGAGGGAGGAAAGTATTTCACATTTTATAGAAGGAGTTATATTAAGAGATGGTTTATTTCATTCTTTGGACATTATATCTGGATGCGATATTTGCTTTCTTGCAGTTAACTTGGGGCCATGTGGAGCCAGCCTGAGACCAAGGCAACACAATGAAGATAGCAGAAAGGCAACAATAAACGAGGTCTTTGATACTTTATGGAGTCACTGTGGCAAACTACCCTGTAGGCTGTACTCCCACAGCAAGTGTAACCATGTGACATCATGTATTTCCCTATTGTTTAAGCCGATTTGTAAAATTATTTTTTGTTATCTGTAGTTATATGCACCCTAACTAATATAACCACCACTGTAATCTCAAGAAATTTTGGAGAATATATATGTTCTCAGCACATACAAGGATAAATAATGAAAGACCGCCTTTCAGAACTTGAGTGAAAAAATAATACCCTTTAAAAGAAATGAGGCATTTTGGGGGTGTCTGGGTGGCATAGTCGGTAAAGCATCCGACTCTTGATTCGGCTCAGGTCATGATCTCAGGGTCATGAGATCGAGTCCCAAGTTTGGCTCTATGCTCAGTGTGGAGACTGCTTAAGATTCTCTCTCTCCCTCTCTCTCTGCCCCTCCCTCCACTTCTGCTCTCTCTCTTTCTCTCTCTAAAAAAAAAAAAAAAAAGGAGGCAGTTTATTAAAGAGGCCCACATATTTCTGAAAACCATCCATTTGTTATTTTATTTTTATTTGTTTTTATTTTTTTAAGATTTTATTTTTTTATTTGAGAGAGAGACAGAGAGAGTGAGAGAGAGAGAGCACGAACTGGGATGAGAGACAGAGAGAGAAGAAGACTCCCCACTTAGCAGGGAGCCTAATGCGGGGCTTGATCCCAGGACCCTGGGATCATGACCTGAGCCGAAGGCAGATGCTTAACTGACTGAGCCACCCAGGAGCCCCTTGTTATTTTTTAAAAATCAATTTGTTATTTCAACCCAGATTTTTTTTAATTTAATTTAAATTTTTTTATTTTATTATGTTATGTTAATCACCATACATTACATCATTAGTTTTTGATGTAGTGTTTCAACCCAGATGTTTATATTTGCTTCTCCACCTGGATGCTGGAGTGTGGGGGGAAAAAAAGATTTGACAGTTTGAAACCGGAGTTAGGGTCTGGTAAGGTAAGTGCAATGGAAGGGAAAGTGGATTAAGAAACTGACCCTATGGGTTGGTGAAAAAATAGTTGAGATAATTTATCCTACTGTCCAGGCTGGAGTAGAAAGTAAGTGAATCCAGGTGGACTGAAGAACTGGAAAAGGCTCACCATCAGTGGATTTGGGTGATAATGATGAGTAGTAATAGTGGTAAAAAGGAGTTCAAGTGATAGAAGCAAAGCAAGTTATCATCATTCTTGAAACAAGCTCAAAAAAATGGCTAAACATATTTATTTATTCATTGATACAACAACTATTTCTAGTGGCTTACTATTAGAGCTTATAGGATCCATTCTCACATTTTTTAGTGGTTATATCAGAGACCACTGGTTGGCAAAATATTAGGAAAATTTTATTTGTACATCATAATTGTGATTCTAAAAGAGAAATTTTTGAAGAGATGTCCCAAGCCAAATCTTCCTTGATGCCTCATGATAGCTACCCCATTGTAAAAGGAAATGTCTCATAAGATACTGACCAAGGATTTTATTTTAATTTTTCATGTAATAGAGTCATCAGTGCCTCATGCCAAAAATAAAAATCCTAAATTGGTTGATTTTTATGTCAGATCGAAGAAGCAGATATGCATATTTTTCCATTTATAACACTCATTCCTAAGGCACTCAAACTAACTAAGGTTGGGGACATGCTACTTTTCAGAAAATCGATCCTTGATCTTACCATCTGGAAATGAAAACAAAGGGCTGGATATTCATACCTATTTGACCTTAAGATATTTCCAGCTAATAATGGAGAGGGTGAGTTATAATTTTTTTCTCCCCTATGAGTTTATTCTTGTCTACATTTTAATATTAGATCTTCTTAATATTTACTTTGGTCAAGAGATTACTGTCTGGTTGGTGTGAAGATACAAAATATGAATCAGGACTAACTTTTTTTTTTTTAAAGATTTTATTTCTTTATTTGAGAGAGAGAGCATGAGAAGGGGGAGCAAAGGGAAATAGGAAGGGGAGAAACAGACTCTCTGCTGAGTGGGGAGCCTGATGCCGGACTTGATTCTAGGACCCCAGGATCACAACTTGAGCCAAAGGCAGACACTTAACCAACTGAGCCACCCAGGCGCCCCAGAATCAGGACTAACTCTTATAATCCAGGGCTTATCCAATGCATGTGTTGGTTATAAAGTATCTACATCTCTCATGTAAAATATTTCAAAGGACTGCATCATGTTCAAATATATGGTGGCAATAGTGAAGTGTGTGGGTTTGAGGTGCTGGCTGGAAAGGGAAAATGATAGTTTTAAAAATGTGAAGGAAAGTATAGGAAGTTTTCTTTAGAGTTATGTTGTTGATGCTGTTAATTGAACTTACAATACCTAATTTTTGAGTAGGTAGTTTTCCTACAGAAAATGGTATTTTTATTTTTACCAAGTTTATTCTTACAAACTTCTGACACTGTGTATGTTAGCAGTGGATTTTCAAATTCCACAGGAATTTAGAAATATTCCAAATTACCGATGATATGAAATGCATCAAAAGCAAAAATATTGTTAAAGAAAAATAATATAAATCTCACACATTTTACATTTTCTGTTTGTAATGGTCTATTCCAGGTATCTCCAGAGTAATCTTCGATCTTTTCCTTTGATAGAATTTTCAAGCCAACCACTACAGTAGCCGTAGTAAGGAGATGGTGTGATTTCAAAGGTATTGGTGGAAACTTTAACTTACGCGGGGTTTTTCTCTCCTGGAAATGTGATGCCAGGAATGCCCTTAACTGCACCCAACTCTACCCAACAAAATTTTATTATTAAGTATTTAATTTCATGGGAGAGAAGGGTATTAGGAATTAGGAAGATACCTAAAAGGACTCCCTAAGGGTGGTAATGAACAAAAGGTGAGAAAGATTGTTCTACATTAAAAAGTATGTAACACATACTCTATACTTCTTTGTCATCACTACAACCTTTAGAGCTCCAGTAGGCTTGAACCACTGGTGTGTGTGTAACACTGTACTGTGTTTATTGTTTATGATAAAGTCTATAAGCTCTTCCAAGGCAGGGTCCACGGTTTATTCATGGTTGTATTTCCTATATGTGGCATATATTTTTTTTTTTT
>NW_027718263.1:0-323 GCF_054177405.1 Leptonychotes weddellii | reverse complement strand
CTGGCAAAAGGGTCTCTGGGAACACCGTCACAGGGCAAGGGGGACTGTGACATGGCCTGGTGTTCTGGGAGGGAAGGATGCTGCCCACGCAGGGGCGCACATCCCAGCACCCACTCCCCCCTCAGACAGTCAACTATTCCCAAAGCTCAGTATCCTTATTATCAGAACTCCTATTACCATTAGTTTTACTCTATTACTTAGAGCCAGCATGTATCGATGTTTAAGGCACTATAATCTGGGGACCAGGCCTGGCCAGAACCATCCCACCCCAGGCCTCTCCGCCTTTGGCTCAGGGCCAGTGAGGGAGGCAGAGGAGGCTCTGT
>NW_027718262.1:0-323 GCF_054177405.1 Leptonychotes weddellii | reverse complement strand
CTGGCAAAAGGGTCTCTGGGAACACCGTCACAGGGCAAGGGGGACTGTGACATGGCCTGGTGTTCTGGGAGGGAAGGATGCTGCCCACGCAGGGGCGCACATCCCAGCACCCACTCCCCCCTCAGACAGTCAACTATTCCCAAAGCTCAGTATCCTTATTATGAGAACTCCTATTACCATTAGTTTTACTCTATTACTTAGAGCCAGCATGTATCGATGTTTAAGGCACTATAATCTGGGGACCAGGCCTGGCCAGAACCATCCCACCCCAGGCCTCTCCGCCTTTGGCTCAGGGCCAGTGAGGGAGGCAGAGGAGGCTCTGT
>NW_027718261.1:0-323 GCF_054177405.1 Leptonychotes weddellii | reverse complement strand
CACATTGCTTGTAACTGACAGAATCCAGAGTCAAGCCCAGAACCCCTGCACTCCAAAGCCACACTGAAGGAGCAACGCCAGACGGCTCCAGTAAGTAAGACCCCCACCTGCTCCCTGAAGGTCTCCCACGCACCCTGCATCTAACATACAGCAAATAGTGAGAGCCTACTCAGTGTCAGGTGCTGCGAATGAATCACAGCCTCTCAGGTCCTACACTCAACAGCACGCCCAATTTCCCTCTGCGAGCGATTGGGAGGGAAAAGACACCAGTGTGGGCAAACCAGGACATGGCTGATCCACGTCAGTACAGCTACTTAAAGGCA
>NW_027718260.1:0-323 GCF_054177405.1 Leptonychotes weddellii | reverse complement strand
CGTTCTATTTATCTCTAGAGAATGTGAACAGTTTCACGTTTATTTTCTGGAAATAATTTAAACGCCAGAATTAGACAAAACAAAACAAAACAAAACAAAACAAAACAAAACAAAACAAAACAAAACAAAACAAAACAAAACAAATCTGGCTCTATTTTCTTTCCATGTTGTGAAACTAAGCTACATAATTTTAGCAAAAAGGTGTTAGCAGAGGATGGTTTCGATCCATCGACCTCTGGGTTATGGGCCCAGCACGCTTCCGCTGCGCCACTCTGCTCTCCGACAAAGAGCTCTCCTAATAATACCCTTAACCCTGTTCCGAG
>NW_027718259.1:0-323 GCF_054177405.1 Leptonychotes weddellii | reverse complement strand
AGGGCACGTACTGCATGGAGCACTGGGTGTTATACGCAAACCGTGAATCATGGAACACTACATCAAAAACTAATGATGTAATCTATGGTGATTAACATAACATAATAATAAAAAAACTGGGGGGACAATCTTACAATGTATCTTCTCCACATTCCCATCTAGTAATCTTTATCTGTTTCAGGAAAAAGATAATTCAAGTTTCAGCATATTTGGGAGCCTAGATCATTGGAATAATTACTTTAATTCTCCAGTAAAAGAAAGCTATCTTAAAAGGGATATTTGATTGACATGTGTGTGCATTTTTTAGAAAAGACATAGACAAA
>NW_027718258.1:0-323 GCF_054177405.1 Leptonychotes weddellii | reverse complement strand
AAATCAGTCCTTCTATCAATTCAGAACCTGGACCAGGCCTGCAAAAGGTTTAAGGTACAGAATAAAAATGAATTGTATTGCTAAATACAATAATAAAACATGAAATTAAGAAAACACCTTCATTGGGCGCCTGGGTGGCTCAGTTGGTTAAGCGACTGCCTTCAGCTCAGGTCATGATCCCAGGGTCCTGGGATCGAGTCCCGCATCGGGCTCCCGGCTCGTCGGAGAGCCTGCTTCTCCCTCTCCCACTCCCCCTGCTTGTGTTCCCTCTCTCGCTGTGTCTCTCTCTGTCAAATAAATAAATAAAATCTTTAAAAAAAAAA
>NW_027718257.1:0-323 GCF_054177405.1 Leptonychotes weddellii | reverse complement strand
GGACCCTGGGACCACGACCCGAGCCGAAGGCAGACACCTAACGACTGAGCCACCCAGGCGCCCCAACCTCCTTGCACACCTTTTAGTGCAGGCCCTCCGCTGGTTACTCTTACAGTTAGCCACGGACATTACACACGAAATGTTCAAGAAAGGACTTGAAGGAAATGTCAGTGTTTAAAATGGCTTTCGAGCCTCTCACCTCTTTGATATTTGTTTCTTCATCCCATAAGATAGAAAGATTTCTAAATGTATGGGGATTAACATAAGAATAAAAAAATTTAAAAAAAAAGGGCGCCTGGGTGGCTCAGTTGGTTAAGCGACTG
>NW_027718256.1:0-323 GCF_054177405.1 Leptonychotes weddellii | reverse complement strand
TAGGTTTCCAAAGGGCTGTTATGTTAGTATAGAGACTGGATGAGAAGCATGTAGACTCCCCAATTAGCTAGGGCAGGAATCCAGGTAGGGGCCGGGTGGGAGTGGGAGAGGAGATGGATCTGAGCTGTGCTGACTGGTGAGAGCAGCAGAATGTCAGGCCGGGGGGAATTTAGAGTCCACACGGTGTCTCTCAATGAAGTATCTCTGTTAGATCCCTGGCCCTCCCATGCACCCCAATGTTAATAGCAGCAATGTCCACAATAGACAAACTGTGGAAGGAGCCGAGATGCCCTTCAACAGATGAATGGATAAAGAAGATGTGG
>NW_027718255.1:0-323 GCF_054177405.1 Leptonychotes weddellii | reverse complement strand
TTTTTTTTTTTTTCTTAACATATATTGCATTATTTGTTTCAGAGGTACAGATCTGTGCTGGATAGGGATCAAACCATTCTGAACACCTATGAACTCAACAGGAGATCGAAGAAAAGAATAGCAACAACTCCCTGAACAGAACAACGATCACTTTCTGGAAGGTAGGATGTGCGGAGAAGTGAATCCGAGGCGATATTCGGGAGGATAGATGGCGGGGTAGGGGTTCTCCGTTGGCTGCTTATAGAAGCTACTTTTTACTTGATACTTGAAAATTCCTTTCAAGTAAAGTTATCCATTAATTATCTGAAGGCCTTCATATTAGT
>NW_027718254.1:0-323 GCF_054177405.1 Leptonychotes weddellii | reverse complement strand
AGGTTTCTTGGGCAGCACGGCTCCAAGGCAATGACTTTCCACTTGAGCTCTACATTAGAGTCAGTTGAAGAATTAAAAAGATACTAATGCGGGGGCGCCTGGCTGGCTCAGTCGGCAGAGCATGTGACTTCGGATTCGTAGGGTCGGGAGTTCAAGCCCCATGTTGGGTGTTGTGCTTACTTAAAAAAAAAAAAAAAAAGCTGGGGCGCCTGGGTGGCTCAGTCGTTAAGCGCCTGCCTTTGGCTCAGGTCATGATCCCAGGGTCCTGGGATCGAGCCCCGCATCGGGCTCCCTGCTCCGCGGGAAGCCTGCTTCTCCCTCTC
>NW_027718253.1:0-5495 GCF_054177405.1 Leptonychotes weddellii | reverse complement strand
TTCAGCTCTTTAAGATCCCACATATAAGTGAGAACACCTGCTGTTTGTCTTTCTTTGTCTGACTTATTTCACTTAGCAGAATACCCTCAAAGTCCACCTATGTTGTCACAAAAGCCAGGATTTCCTTCTTTTTTATAGCTGAAAATCCCATTGTGTATAGATATATGGATAGGGATTACATTTTCCTTGTCCGTTCATCTGCTGATGAACACTTAGCTTGTTTTCATGTCTCGGGCTATTGTGAATAATGCTGCAATGAACATGAGGGTACAGATATCTCCTCGAGACACGGATTTCATTTCCTTCTGATATATACCCAGGTGGAATTGTCGGATCATGAGGCAGCTGTATTTTTAGTTTGTGGAGGAACCTCCGTATTATTTTCATTGGTGGCTGCACCAATTTACATTCCCACCAACAGCACACGAGGGGTCCTTTTTACCCACATCCTCACCAACATGTACATCATGTCTTTTGGATCATAGCTGTTCTAACAAGAATGAGGCGATATATCCGTGCAGTTTTGATTTGCATTTTTCTGATGATTAATGGTGTTGAACATCTTTTCATTGGCCTGCTGGCCATCTGTATGTCTTCTTGGGAGAGATGTCTATTCAAGTCCTCTGCCTGCTCTTCTTGAGTAAGTCTGAACTCCTGACCACGTCCTGCGCTATGTGGGCCTGTCTCCTCAGCTCACCTCGTGTCCTGTGCACCTCCATCTTTCCAAGCAAGCCCTCAGCTGCACCATGCTCATTCCCTCCTCAGAGCCTTCGTTCAGGTTGTTTCCTCTGCCTGGAATGTTCTTCCCCCTGGTGGGCTCCTTCTCATTTTTTTGTTCTCAGCTTAAATGTCACCTCCTCCCAAGATTTTTCACACCTATCCAGCACACATTCTTCTGCCCACACTCTGCCCATCCTACCCCTTTGTTTGTTTCCTTCATAAATGTCACCACAATTTCCAATCATTTATTTGTTGGCTTGCTGCTTTTGATTCCTCTCCCTCTAGACCAGTGTTTCCCAGCCTTTGGCTCTGTTAATATCTGGAGTTGGATCATTCCTTATGTGGGCCGTCCCGATCATCATAGGATGATTAGCAGCATCCCTGACCTTTTACATATGAGATGTCAACAGCATACCCATAGTTGTGACAACATAGAATGTCTCCAGAAATTGCCAAATATCCCCTAGTTGAGACCCACTACAGTAAACCGTAGGCCCCCCCCGTCTGTCTTGTTCAAGTGGCACCCCCAAGGTCTAGCACACAGGAGGCACTTAGTCATTTGTTGAATGAATGGATAAAGCTTTAGTCTACTTCCCTCCTCCTCATGTATGTCTGTAAACTCATCTCTCACCAGCTTGTAGCTTCCCACATCCCTATTTCTCACCACCATATACACATTTTCCCCTCCAGACCCCTATATATGCATTCCCTTGGCCCCTCCCCAATTGCATACCTTCTTGCCTCTTGCCTCCAGGCCTTTGCACTTTATGGTTGGTTCTCTTTGTCCAAGAATGAACTTTGCCCTTTGCCTGGCTATTAGTGGCCTAAAAGGTTCACCTTTTCCTGGGCATTCTGTGACTCACACCCCAAAGACAGACCAAGTTAGACACCCCTCTGTGTTCCCAGCACCATTTCCTATCAATATCAGAGCACATGTCATACCTCCTCACCATCAATCCTTTGTCTTCCCGACATATACTAGAGCAATGTGAGAACCATGATTTAGCTTTATTCCTCTTTCTATCCCTAACATCTGGCCCCAAACCTACCACACAACCAGTGTTCAATATGTGTGTAGCAAGAATGGACAAGTAAATGAATGAGTGAGTAATGAACAAGCAATGTAACTAACAATATCCTTCCAGATGAATGTTGCCCTTCAAAGTTGTCACCTTTAGAGACTGGGCATTTATTCAAATGATACTGCCATTTCTCAAAATACTTTTGACCTTTTCTTGAAGAGAGGATCTCAGAGCTAACTTTCTGAGTCAAGGAAGAAATTAGATCCTACTGCTTTTTATTCACAGCTCATTTTAGCTCCTGAAAATGATATCACCCTCCGTGATCATCTAATCTTTTTAACCAAGCTTGATCCTTAAATATTTGACTATTTCTGTAGAAAGAATAAAATCAAATCTTCTCTGGAAAAAAAAAAAAATGACCTGTGACAAATGAACAAAAATGTTCCCTCCCAAAGGAGTATCCTGGGAGGCTGGTCTAAAAGCAGAATCCAAAAGTACTCTGAGAAGTAACAGCAGTGAATGAGTACATGGCCCACCAAGGGGGCTGCTCCCAAAGCACATCTTTCATAAGGATGGGCCAATTATTGGCTGTTTGCTAAACTCAATCTCATCAGCAAAATTATTAAACATACCAAGAATACACAACTGTATAGTAACTGACCAGACCCAGTGGAACTGGTACTTGGCAGAGCTGAATTAATTAGATGGGCTGAGGATGGGGGATACAGAGAGGAAGCGGATATACAATGACTGCATGGCCAGGACGGGGGTGCCTGGAGGTGCCACTGTGCTCCCAGGAGTGGGCCTCTGCTGTCATCATGACACAGACTCAGGGTAAGTGTCGCCTTGTCACCACACCTACCACGGGGTGCCATCACCCCAAGCCTGAGGAGACAAAGCCACTGTGCTCCCCATAAGCCCAAGCCCACAAGGCTCAGAGTCCCCCTCTCCTATCCACTGCCATCTCCAGGAAGCATACCTTAAAATCCATCATGATGTCTTGAAGCTGGAACCTCCTGTCCAGGTCCAACTGCAGAGAGACAGGGTTCACATCTGGAAGGACAAAAAGTAGAAACTTTAGAACAGAGAAATTCTATCTTCCCAGCCCTGAAGAAGGCTCTGGACTCTACTAGCTCTGGGAAGTCAGAAACATTAAGCTCCATCCTCTGATTTCCCTCTTGGAGACGAATGGTACCAACATGCTTCTCCCTATATTTCCTACTCAAGAGCCCATCTGTCGTTAGCCAAATTTCCTTCCCATCATCTCTTGATGATCCTAACACACTAAAGGATTTCAATGTGTCTGTTCTACAAGCTCAATTCCTTCAACGAGCTCGCTGTAACTAAGTGTGATGAAATAAAGGCATTCTTCACATTTCTTACCCTTTCCTTAACTTCCAGCAAATTCTTCTACCTACAGCATCTGAGAGACCTCAAACATAGAGGCAGAACGTCTGTCAACCACACATGTCCCACCACCATAAGAAATGCCTGGGACACCCAAAAGGGCTCCCGGGCACCCCCCAACCAACCCCCACCCTGTGGGACCTCCCACAAGTTTAGGCCCCTGCAGGGGGCCAGAGCTTACCATTCTGTGACTGCCACCAACGCATGGGGCCCGAGGACGAAACCACATTCTCCACTCGGTGACTATTGTAATTGTGAGGCAACCTAGAATCACACTTGCAGCATTTCATCTGCCACTGTGGGACAAGACAACAGAACCTCGTGGGTGGGGTCCAAAGAGGATTCCCCCTGCATCCTGAGAGCCTAGAAGATTCCCTCCATGAAAATCCTACCCCCAAGGATCCACTGGTTTCAGTAATACCCTTGGAAGGATTAGTCTCTTAAAACAAGGCTATTGGTCATCTTTGAATGTAATTCTTTTGTGTTCCTCCTAACATATAGATAAGTGAATAGTGAGGAGGCATTATTGCCAGGAAAGAGGTGTGAGGTGGCAGAAAAACGTTGGTACAGAACATTGCCTCAAAGAGAAATTTGAGGGGTGTCTGGGTGGCTCAGTCGGTTAAGCGTCTGACTCTTGGTTTCGGCTCAGTTCGTGACCACGGGGTTGTGAGATCAAGCCCCACATCGGGCTCCACACTCAGCAGAGTCTGCTTGGGAGTCTCTCTCTCCCTCCCCCTTGCCCCTCCCCGTGCCTGCTCGCACCCTCCAAATAAATAAATAACTAAATATATTTAAAAAAGAGAGAGAAACCTGAAAAGAGTATCAAGAACAAAAAGAAGAAAAGATGAGGAACTCACTTTAATTTAGCCTCTCCTATGTGCTAGGTACAGGTTAGAGAGTTTTATATCTCATCTCACCTAATGCTGGCAGCTCCAGGGAAAACTGAGTTTCTGAGCATCAAGGAGAGGGGGCACAGAAAAAAAGGACAAGGGAATTTGGGGTTCTGGTCCTAGCTCTGTGTTACCCCATTTTCTAGGCTCAGTTTTCTCCTCTGTAGATTGAGTGGAGGCTGAAATAGAATTCATTCCACACATTCAACAAGTATTTATTGAGTGTGCACTATGTGCTAGACCCTGCTCTGGGCTCTGGAGTTATAACAGTGAACAAAATAAAGACCCTGCCCTTAGGGAGCCAACATTACAGTAACATTTGGATGATCTCAAAGGCCTTCCAGCACCGATGTCTGGGACTTAAGGATGCTTCCCAGGTTTGGCATTTCCTACCCACAGGAAAGAATCTGAGGGTCCCCAACCAAATGAAGCTTTGTGGTTAGGTGGTCCCAACGCCAGGAATGCATAGGACAGAGGAAATCTGCCGCCCTGGGGCTGAGAACAAGAGTCCCCGCACGAAGATCGAGGTCAGAGTGGGCGGCCAAAAAGGAAACAACTTCACTGGGGAGCTCCCCGCAAAACCACACCTTCCCTGGCCTGCCCATGCCCTGGAGTGAGACAAGAGACAGAACTGAACCCCAGGGGCTCCACAGCAGGCAGAGATCACCAAGCAAAAGAACAGGGCCAGAGTACATGGCCCTTGTTCTATTAGTTTATATGTGTGCGCGCACACACATACCCCGCAGAGACAGCATGACCTTGCTTCAGCTCCCGCATGCAACACAAATAAATTCTGTTTTCTCTAAGTTACCATGGTACCAGATCTTGTGCGTAGCGTAAAGAACACTGTTCAGAGGGCTCCATATTCACCCACAAGTAGAAGCTTGGACAAGAACCTCACTGGCCTGCTGTTCCTTCTGGGTGGGGACAACTGTATCTCCAAATACCGCATGCCTCTGCCTTCCCCTACGGCCTCCACTCACCAGAACCAGGGAAAAGCTTTCGCTTCTCCAAGGCCTTCTAGCTCCTGAACCTCCGCCCTGTCCAGGGAAGGTGATAAGCCAATAAGACCGACGTCTTAGAACAGGCAGTGTCTGCGGAACTGATTAACCTGACAGGTCAGGCCCGAGGGGATTGAGTTAATATGCTGAGCCTGTGCCTGGGGTTATGGAAATTCCTTGCCCAACACCCATCTTCCCTCTCCACTGCTGACAAAGCTTGGGGCAGTGCGGAAGCTGAAGGGGAGCCTCGGCTTCCCACCCCACTTTCCAGCTCTCACCTCCAAAATAAGAGAATTGTCATCCTTCCTAGCGCTTGGAGGTTTCCTCATCGGGTCCAAAAGTGCTTTATTAAACAATAATTGTTTGATATTTAATGTTCAAATAATGGCTAGCACATGTGCCCTGTACAGAGCACTCATTGCCTCCCTCCCCTTTAGTGCCCCTCCCTCCGTGCT
>NW_027718252.1:0-323 GCF_054177405.1 Leptonychotes weddellii | reverse complement strand
CAAGGTCATCCCCCTAACAAAGCTGAGACGTGCACAGAAGAAATGTGTATATTTAGGTGTTAGTCCCCACTGTCAACAAATTATCTATTTGCTTCAGGGCTTAACTTCTCAAAAACATCGATTTTTTTTACCCTGTGTGATTTTATCGTGGAGTTTTGAGATGTTTTCAGTGATCCTAGAGTTTCTCTTTTCACTATAGGCTAACAGCTTTCATATAGTAGCAACATTTTCCCCTGTATCATAATTAAACAAAACATTTGCCCTGGAGTTTTAAAATCTTAATTATAATATTTTGTTTTCATCATTGGGGTCATCATCATCAT
>NW_027718251.1:0-323 GCF_054177405.1 Leptonychotes weddellii | reverse complement strand
GGGACAACACAGAGGAAGGAAAGGAAAGAGGCTAGAGGAGGGGAACAGAGCCAGGATATCCCAGAAAGCAAGCCGGACAAAGTAACAGAGGAGGGAGCTCTGTGATGTGATAAAAGTTTTTCCGAACCCCACCTCATTTTTTCAGTTCAGGAAAACTAATTTCACAGAAAATGAACAATACAAAAGTATCAAGGTCAAATCCCATACAGTTATCATAAAAGAACCATCAAAGTCACATTACTACGGATAATGGAGCACACCAGAAAGGCATGCCACAAAACAGACCACAACTCCTAACTACTATTTCACAACAAGCCAAAAGA
>NW_027718250.1:0-323 GCF_054177405.1 Leptonychotes weddellii | reverse complement strand
CCCCCCATGCGCGGATCCCTCATACGCGGGAGCCCAGGATGGGACCACCAAGCTGGAAAACAGTGGGGCAGTTTCTTAAAAAACTAAACACGGAACCACCCCGTGACTCAGCACGTGCGCTCCTGGGCGTGTGTCTCAGAGAAATGAAGACTTGTGTCCACGCAGAACCCTGCACGCGAGCGTTCACGGCAGCTTTATGGCAGAAGGGCCGGGAGCTGGGAACACCCAGACGTCCTCCGAGGGGCGTCTGCCCGAACAGTGGTGCAGCCCCCGCGTGGGACACGACTCAGCAGTGAGAAGGACAGGTGACTGCTACGCGCCAC
>NW_027718249.1:0-323 GCF_054177405.1 Leptonychotes weddellii | reverse complement strand
CTTGGGGACACATGCAGAGAATCACCGACGAGCCATCAGAGTGTAATAAAAGGAAATTTAAGTCTTTACTTTGGCCTTTCCCCAAGGTGGGCAGGAGGATTGGGGTCAAGGAGAAGTTTATTCCTAATTCATAGCAAAATTTAGGAGTCCCCATTCCCCAGTATTCTCCATACAAACTGGAGCTGCTTCTCCCCATCCTCGCTCCCCACTCCCATCCGAACTCCCCCAGACTTTGAGCCCAAACCACCCATCAGTGTCTCTCCACTTGTTTTTTTTTTAAAGATTTTATTTATTTATTTGAGAGAGAGAATGAGAGAGAGAGA
>NW_027718248.1:0-323 GCF_054177405.1 Leptonychotes weddellii | reverse complement strand
AATTCTCTGTTCCCTCCCTACCCTTGCCATGCTTCAATAAGGGAAAAGAGTACTTCTCTGCCACATTGACTTTAGCTTGGCTATATGATGGCTTTACCAGGGGAACATGGGTGGAAGTGAGAGAGTGCCTATTTTAAGAAAAACTACTAGGAAGCATCATGTGTTTCTTTTTTTTTTTCCTTTTTTAAAAATTCAGATTTCTTCATTTTTTATTTACATATAATGTATTATTTGTTTCAGGGGTACTGCTCTGTGATTCACCAGTCTTACACAATTCACAGCACTCACCCTAGTACATACCCTCCCCAATGTCCATCACCCAG
>NW_027718247.1:0-323 GCF_054177405.1 Leptonychotes weddellii | reverse complement strand
TATATATATATACATATATATGTATGTGTATATATAAAGTGTGCAGTTTGAGATCATCAATTACATTCAAATATTTGTATCTGTCACTACTGTCTATTTCCAAAGCTTTGTCATAACCTGAGCAGCAACTTTGCACTTATTAAGCAATGACACTGCATTGCTTCCTCTCTCCCCAGCTCCTGAGAGCCTCTGCTTTACCTTTTGGTTTCTAAGAATATGCCCATTCTAGACCTACCATATAATTAGAACCATACAATATGTGTCATTTTCTGTCTGGTTTATGTCAATTAGCATAATGTTTTCCAGATTTGTCCATGTCCTAG
>NW_027718246.1:0-323 GCF_054177405.1 Leptonychotes weddellii | reverse complement strand
CACATTGCTTGTAACTGACAGAATCCAGAGTCAAGCCCAGAACCCCTGCACTCCAAAGCCACACTGAAGGAGCAACGCCAGACGGCTCCAGTAAGTAAGACCCCCACCTGCTCCCTGAAGGTCCCCCACGCACCCTGCATCTAACATACAGCAAATAGTGAGAGCCTACTCAGTGTCAGGTGCTGCGAATGAATCACAGCCTCTCAGGTCCTACACTCAACAGCACGCCCAATTTCCCTCTGCGAGCGATTGGGAGGGAAAAGACACCAGTGTGGGCAAACCAGGACATGGCTGATCCACGTCAGTACAGCTACTTAAAGGCA
>NW_027718245.1:0-323 GCF_054177405.1 Leptonychotes weddellii | reverse complement strand
GGTCACACAGGAGAGGGAAACTTATAACAGATAAATGCCTTTTGGTCCTGCCTTAGGAAGTACAAGGAGACAGGTGTAGGGGGGGAGTGGAGGTGTGCATCTTTGTGCAAGGCTGAGCAGAACACACTGGGTGCACGCCAGGCAATACTAAGCAGTGATTAGAAGCAAGATGATGTGCACACAGAGTAGCATGGGTGAATGGTAGATACAGTGCTTAAGGCAAAAAAATAAGAAATATCCATATTTATACATGTATACATTTATATGTACGAATATATTTACAAAAATATGTTACAAAACAGATATATGCATATATAAAAAAA
>NW_027718244.1:0-323 GCF_054177405.1 Leptonychotes weddellii | reverse complement strand
TAATTAAGAGTCTATTTCTGGACTTCCTTTTATCTGTTCTATTCATTGAGTAAGCTAGTCAGGTGGCAGTATCAACATTTTACTCTTTTTGTAACATTTTAACATCTGGTAGGTCTAGTTATCCTGTATGATTCTGCTTTTTCACAATATTATGGTTATTCTTATTTTTCCATATGATTTTAATAGTCTTATCAAAGGACGAATTTTAGTTTCTGTGATCTTTTCTATTTTATGTTTGTTTTTTATTTATTTTAACTTTTTTTATTCATTATTATTTTTTATTGTGTTAATCACCATACATTACATCATTAGGTTTTTTTTTT
>NW_027718243.1:0-5495 GCF_054177405.1 Leptonychotes weddellii | reverse complement strand
AAAAAAAGAAGAAGAAGAAGAAGATAGCAGGAGGGGAAGAATGAAGGGGGGGGAATCGGAGGGGGATACTAACCATGAGAGACCATGGACTCTGAGAAACAAACTGAGGGTTCTAGAGGGGAGGGGGTGGGGGGATGGGTTAACCTGGTGATGGGTATTAACAAGGGCATGTACTGAATGGAGCACTGGGTGTTATACACAAACAATGAATCATGGAACGCTACATCAACAACTAATGATGTAATGTATGGTGATTAACATAACATAATAAAAAAATAACAATAAATAGAGTTTGGTTAAAGTATGTCAGTAAAAATACAGCTATATTTTATTTACTGGACACATGTCTAAAACAAAGTGCCACAGACTGATGGAACATAGGGAAATAGGAAAAATATTAGTCTAGCAAATACTAACAAAAAGAAAATAGTTTACCTTTAACAACATTCAGAATTCAAGGCATAAAGCATTAAAAGGATCAAAGAGAGATTTTTTTTTTGATAAAAGGAACCCTCTTCCTCAAAATAATATAACAGTCATGATCCTTACAGAATGATTAAACTTACAAAATTCAGTAAAAAATATGACAACTTCAGTCATGTTGGAGATTTTAAAATAGTTCTTTTATTAATAGACATGAAATAAATAAAATTCTAAAAGTTTTAGATATCATAAATGAGTTTGATCTAATTGATATTTATAGAATTATTTGCACACAAAATAGATGTTATAGTTTTGTAAACACTCAAGAATTTTAAAAGACAAAAGTAACCGCATACTAGAGTCATAATAATCTTGAACAAATTACAAAAAATTGAGAAATAACCTCTGCATTATATATCTTGACCGATACGCAATAGATATAAAAGTAGACAACAAAATGAAAGCCAGCATCTTGCTAAATGGCAATGTTGTCCAATGAACTTGGAAAAAAAGTCATGGGTCAAAGAAAACATCAAAATGGAAATTGCTAATATTTAGATTTAGAATAATGACAGCTAGCCACCTATACATAAAAATGTGTATGGTACTGTACCTCAGAGAAAATGTAGACCTTAATTGTATTTATTAGAAAACAAAAAGGTAAACAATAAGTAATTTGAGATTTTGCTTCTGATTAGCATGTCATATGGTTGTAATACAATTTTGCTTCCATGGTAACACCAACAGCAATAGCCACTTGCAGATGAGCTTAGAACTGTGGCAAGTTTTACAGCTGGAGGTAAATATCTTGTCTGAATTCTGGCAAGTAGAGACTCAGTCTGCTTTAGATGGATAGACTCCAGAATGGGAAGGAGTCAACTGGGTTGAAGAAACATATCAAGATCTGGAAGAGCGCCAATACCCCAAATGAATGGATTAATCCAATAATACTTTCACAACACATAGCTTCCCTTTCCAAATTCTACAAAGAAAACAGGAGTGGAAAATGGGTTCAAACAAGAGGGAAATGGGTTCAAATAAGAGGAAATAATCCTGTGCATTCTTTGGTAATTGAATTCTAAGGCTCTCAGTCGAATTCCCCATTAAATGAAGTGATCCAGAAATGCAGCTACCCTCTTCCAGTCAAATTGTGACTATATTAAAGAGCCAGATGTGTGAGAGGTTGGGTATAGGAGACATAATTGGAGAAACCCATCTAATTAAAACCAAGGAACGGTAAGATGAATCTGAATAATCAGTCTTTCATTGTAGTTGTTGTAGAGGAAGAGATGTGCCCAGTGTCTGAAGGGGAAAAAAAAAAAAAAGCCTACAAAATCTTACACTTCAATCTCCATTTTTCTTTTTATTTTTTGTAGACAAGATACTGTATTTCTTCGAGTTCTTCAGACAGTTTCCTTTTGTTCTTTGAACATATTTAAAACAGCTTTGTCTAGTAAGTTCAATGCCTGGGTATCCTCAGGGAATGTTTCTATCAACTGCTCTCTTGCCCCCTGAGTATTGGATATATTTTCTTATTTTTCCACATGTCTTATAATTTATTTCTTTTGAAAGTTGGACATTTAAAATAGGTTTGTTGTTGCTGTTTGTTGTTGTCATTTTCTTGTTTAGTAGCTTTCCTGAATAAACTCTTTTAAGTCTGTCTTTTAACTCTGTATTTTTTTAATGTATAGCCACTGAAGTCTGTGCTCAGTTCGCTTAATGATTAGCTAATGACTGTATAGAGATTTTTTTAAATGCCCGAAGCAAAGAGTCTCTGATATTTTGTGAAAGGTCTCTGTTTGATTTGGGGGTCATTACTTTAATGTTCAGGTAGCCATTTTACAAGTCCACCTTCACCTTTATTTCCCATTTGTGCAGAACTTCAAATTCATCCAGAGGTGAGAGCTTAGAGCCCTCTCAGGTCTTTCATGGCCATAGCATGTGGCCTTCCAGACACTAGAAATATGTCAGAGCTTTTCAAAGTCATCTACGTACATCTCACTCAAAAGCTTTTAGATTTTAGATTTGTGTGAAGTTTTTCCTATTTGTGATTGCCATCTCAGGCATCTGGGATATTAAACAATTATGGCTGATTTTTTTTTTTTTTTGACAAACACCCCCAGCGAAAGGCTATTTACATTAGGCCAGCTCTGTGTCAGCCAAGCCTTGCTAGTGGGATTGCCCAAGAAACTGCCAGACAGGTCAAATAATAGCCCTTCTCCGGAAACTGGGCTTTTGAAGAGATCCGACCCTGTTCTTTCACCTCCAGAGGCTGTTAGGCCACTGCTTTTCAGCATAATTGTGGAGGTATTGCTTTCAAGGTAACCATGGTGCTGATGAAAGGGTCATGGAGACTAAGAAAAGCAAAAATAGCACAAAGATCACTGTTTTTGTTGTGTTTTTTTTTTTTTTAACCAAGATTCAACCAGTAGTCTTGAATAAATACTCTATACATTGTTGAATCTCTTTAGTTAATTTTCATAGTTCTGGAAATGTTGATTTTGACAATTTTGTATTTTTATCACTGCTTTTGTGGAGGAGAGGATTGTTAGACGTTCTTATTATACCATTTTTAATGGACACTAAGCAAAAAGTTCTTACATTTGACACCAAAAAGCATGATCCATACAATAAAAAAAAAAAAAAAACTTAATACATTGGATTTCGCTGACATTAAATTCTTTCTCTGTAAAAGACTCTGTTAGGAGAGTAACAGAACCAGTCACACAGTGAGAGAAGTTTCTATAAATCACATATATGACAAAGGACTTGTATCTAGAATATATAGAGAACTCTCAAACTTCAATATTAAAAACAATAAAATTAGAAAGTGAGCAAAAGACTTGAGTTGCAATTTTACCAAAGAGAACATACAGATTGAAAATAAGTATGTAAAAATATGTTCAACATTATTAGTCACTAGATAAACTCAAATGTAGACCATACTGGGATATCACTACACAACTATTAGAATAGCCAAATTAAAAAATAGTGGTAATACCAGAGGTTGGTAAGGATGTGGAAAACCAGATCTCTCCTACATCACTGGTGGGAATATAGTTACAGGTACTCTGGAAAATAGTCTGGTAGTTTCTTTTAAAATTAAAAATGGACTTACCATATGACCCAGAAAGTGTACTCTTGTGTTTATCTACCAAATTAATGAAAATGTATTTTCGTACAGAACCTTGTACATGAATATTCTTAGCAGCTTTATTATAGTAGCCCCAAACTATCCAAATGTCCTTCAGTGGGTGAAGAGGAAAAAAAGCTAATATCAAAAGGACATATACTGCATGGTTCCATTCATATAACATTTGTGAAATAACATAATTACAGAGAAGGAAAACAAGTTATCACTTGCTGAGGGTTAGGATGGGGAGCAAGAGTTTGTGTGGCTATAAAGAGGTAGCATGGAGAAGTCTTGTGATGTACAATTAAGTATCTTCATTGTGGTAGTGGTTACTTATGTTATGCATGTGATAGAATTGCATACCCCCTCACCCCCCAACACACAAATGAGTGCATATATAACTGGTGAAATCTGAATAAGCTCTAATGGGTTGTGCCAATGATGATGCAGAGCTACAAATTAAATATTAGCAATTCATATCCAGCAATGTGTTAAAAGAACAATATATTATGGGGATAAGAGGATAATTAGTTATCTACTAAATAGTCAGACTCTTTCTTCTCTAGTAACAAAACCCTAATTTTAACCTAGTCACAAATATGACCAGATTAAAAAGCATATTCCTCTCAATCTTCTGGAGTTTGGATAGTTAACGAAATGCAAGAAGAAACTGTGGGTTAGGACTCTTAAGAAATTATTGCCCTACTTCTCTCTCTCTCTTTTTTTTTTTTCATTTTTTCTTGCATCTAATGAGGACATGATGTCTACATCTCTAGTGGTAATCTTGGGTCTATGAGGAAAAAACAAGAGAAGACAGAGATGTGCTCCTTTATATCCTTAGGTTGCTCAACCAATGACAGCAACTGCTTTCCTCCAGACTTGATTATTTCAGGATTATAAGTCCTAGCAGCTCTTTCTGTCCATGTGTCCTGCCCTGTGCTTTAATAAAACCACAATTTTGCACCATAAAAAAAAAAGAGAGGGAGAGAGAAAGAAAGATAAGTCCTCATGTGTTTAATCCACGATAGTCAGGTCTCTCTTACTAGCAGGTGAATGCAATTCCTAACTGATACAATAATCAAGACTTAGCCATGTATTGTAAAGATGGAACAACATGAGAAATTCCTTCAAAACAATTCTCTTTGTTTAGAGACTAAAGGAGAAAATCATATATTTTAATGGATGCTGATTAAGAACTTTATAAAATCTAATATACATTAATGATAACAATTCCTCAAAAATGACGAGTAGAAAGATACTTTCTTAATTCATTAAGAGCTATCTGATAAAAACCTATGCAAACATATTTAATAGTGAAATATTCAAAACATGTTCAGTAATGTCAGAAATAACAGAATATTATCATTGCTATTATTGATAATTATGCTAGAAACTCAAGCTAAAATAGTAAAAGAAAAAAATGGTTCAAAGATTGGAAAGATGGCGGTCTTCCTAGAACACTTAAGAGAATCAACTAAAAAACAGTAGAACTAATAAAAGAACTTAGCAAGTTGGTTGGATAAAATTCCTATGCAAAAATCAACTTTTCCTATTTTTCATGAGTAAGAATTAAAAATAAATTAGAGAATAAAGAACTGTCTATTAACAGTATCAGAAATATAAAATACTTGTGTTAAAAGAACTAAAAAATCCAAGATGTTTATAGAGAAAATAAAACTTCATTCAATGATATAAATCTAAATTAACAGAACTATGTTATGTTCATAAATGGTAATATTCAATATTAGGAAAATATTAACCCCCCATTAGTCCAATCAGGGAAATCTATATAAAAACAAAAATGAGATTATTTTATGCAAATTTTTTTAAAAAGTCTTGTAATAAAGTGTCAGTAAAAATGTGGAAAACAGCTCCCTACCAAAGCTATTTTTAGGGTATGAATACACTGATTTACTCACTTAGGCAGAAATTTTTTTTT
>NW_027718242.1:0-323 GCF_054177405.1 Leptonychotes weddellii | reverse complement strand
CAGGTCATGATCTCAGGGTTCTGGGATCGAGTCCCGCATCGGGCTCCCTGCTCCTTGGGAGCCTGCTTCTCCCTCTGCCTGTCTCTCTCTCTCTCTGTCTCTCATGAATAAATAAATAAAATTTAAAAAAAAAAAGGTATATGACCTTGGATAAGTTAGTTGACTTCTCTGTGTCTCAGTTCCTTCATCTCTAAGTGGGCAATAATAATAGTATTGACGTCTCACTGTTGAGAGAATATCTTGATATATAAGTACCGAGAACATTGTCAGAAAAAAAAGAAGGTGCTCTATAAATGTTAGCTATCATTATTTTTAATAATCTG
>NW_027718241.1:0-323 GCF_054177405.1 Leptonychotes weddellii | reverse complement strand
TGTAAATGACAAAAGACTCAAAAGTGGACATAGTTAAAAATTTGATGAGAGTTCATTACATTGCACTTGACAAGGAAATCCAACTGTTTGCGTGACACACATTTCAACATTTCAGTGATGAGAATTTCTTTTTTTTTTTTTTTTTTTAAAGATTTTATTTATTTATTTGAGACAGAGAGAATGAGAGAGAGAGAGCACATGAGAGGGGGGAGGGTCAGAGGGAGAAGCAGGCTCCCCGCCGAGCAGGGAGCCCGATGCGGGACTCGATCCAGGGACTCCAGGATCATGACCTGAGCCGAAGGCAGTCGCTTAACCAACTGAGC
>NW_027718240.1:0-323 GCF_054177405.1 Leptonychotes weddellii | reverse complement strand
TTCTGCTCAGCAGGGAGCCTGCTTCTCCCTCTCCCTCTGCCTGCCCCTCATGCTGCTTGTGTTCTCTATCAAATAAATAAATAAAATCTTAAAAAAACACAAAAATGTAAAATCAAAATAATATAAGCCTCCTCTTTCATTAAGGAAAATACTTTAATAATGTGAATATTACTTTAAAATAAATTTTTCTTTTTTTTTTTAATTTTTTTATTCTTATGTTAATCCCCACTCTGTGCTCACCCCGGCCTGTGACCGAGCATTTCTATCTCTGGCACATGACCCCGTTTGGAGTCTCCAAACCCAGCAGATTCTTGCCGTGGGCT
>NW_027718239.1:0-323 GCF_054177405.1 Leptonychotes weddellii | reverse complement strand
ATTGATTGATTTTATCTTAATATTGAAAACTCAATATGAACTATAAGGACCCTGTAAAATTAGATATAACCACGTGTATTGTTGTTTTATCTGATTTGTATTATACTCATTTAGTTGGCTTATTTTTGTACAACATTTTTGTAAAGCCAGCACAGCATTTATCAGCTTTATATGCAGAAACTCCATGAGAAACCATTCAAAAGACATTTCTCCTCTGCTGGATTCACTACTTACAGCACCAAGCATAGCTGAAACTGCTTAACAAAATGTATGCCTCAAAAAGAAATTCTGTGTATGCAATGCAAAGCCTGAGAATGTAAAGA
>NW_027718238.1:0-323 GCF_054177405.1 Leptonychotes weddellii | reverse complement strand
GAAACTATGCAAGGGAGTAGAGGATCTGAATAATTAAAATAACAAGATCATACCTAAATGCATCTTGTATACATAAATGCATCGTATATGTACATATATATGCATCTGGCATTGTTTTGTCTCATGTAAAACTATATGATACATTAACAAAAATGTATTCTTTACTTGGTCACAAAGATAATAAATTTCAAACAGAGATTTTATAGACCATATTCACTTAATCTTAATTCACTGAGATGATAATTAAATGATGAAAAGATTATTTAAAAAAATTTTTTTAAAGATTTTTTTTTTAAGTAATCTCCATACCCAGTGTGGGGCCC
>NW_027718237.1:0-323 GCF_054177405.1 Leptonychotes weddellii | reverse complement strand
AGACAAGAAAAGGAAAAATTGAGATCAAATTGAGATCACATTGAGATCCTTTGTACAAAAATCCTAAAGAAAATGTTAGGAATATTTCTCCTAAAAAGTAGCAAAATGAATGTGGATTTATCCGAGGAATTCAAGATAATTCTATGTTAACAAATCCCACTTTAAAATTAAAGAGAAAAATGTTCTCAGACTCAGAAAAAGCATTTAATAAAAGTCAACACATGTTAAGCATGCATCCAATAAAACAGTGACAAAATATATTTTTAGAAATCCTAACACATTGTTCCTTATACATGTACATAAATACTTTAATTCAATATTAT
>NW_027718236.1:0-323 GCF_054177405.1 Leptonychotes weddellii | reverse complement strand
GCGAGGCTCTTTACATGTTTTATTTTATTCAATCATAAGACAATCCTGTAAACACTTTCAATCCCCATCTGGTAAACAAGGGTGGAACAGGCTTTCTGAGATCAAGGAGCTTGTCCAAGTTCATATAGCTATAAGGCCCAGGGATGAGACTGACACCTTGGTCTATTTACCATTAAGTTGCCATTGAAGTTGTATTGCAACATATAAGACCAGTTACATGATTTGTGAGGCATTCAGTGCAGAATGAAAATGTGGGGCTCTTGTTCCAAAATTATGAAGAATGACAGAACAGTGATAGCGCAATAAACCTAGTGTGAGGCCCT
>NW_027718235.1:0-323 GCF_054177405.1 Leptonychotes weddellii | reverse complement strand
CTGATATCAAGACCTGAGCTGACATCAAGAGTTAGATGCTCAATCGACTGAGCCACCTGGGCACCCTGAAAGTTTTGCATTTTAATGAATGTATGAGATATAAATATAGGTGAGACCTGGCCCAGGTCACTTAAGAACCTGGAATATTGCCTTACAAGTACTCATCTTTTCTTACTTAAAAAAAATAGACTTAAACCCAGTGAAGGTGGTAAGCAATGTCTTCAACTTAAGACTTAAAAATTAAGGCTCCATTGCATCTTCTTATTTCCAGACCCGACCCTCGAAGTTGGCTTCCATGTTGAGGCTCTGATGGGGGGGTGGGG
>NW_027718234.1:0-323 GCF_054177405.1 Leptonychotes weddellii | reverse complement strand
TTATAGATACATGCACGGACATGAGTTAGTATACACACAAACATATATTTCCTAGTTGTGTCAGTTGGTAGGGCCTAAGAAGCAATGACGTCCCAGGAGCAATGAGCACACCAAGTACCCATATCTTGGTTTCCAACACCATTCCCCAATAAAAGGAACCAGGGCTCCTTGGAGTTATAGCTGCTTCTAGGGCTGGGGCAGGGAAGATACAAGATGAGCCCAGAATATCTCACAGTGCCAAAAAGTAAAAAACGTACTCAAAAAACAAAAAGATAGGGGCATATACAAAGAATACAGGAGCCGGGGCACCTGGGTGGCTCAGT
>NW_027718233.1:0-323 GCF_054177405.1 Leptonychotes weddellii | reverse complement strand
TTGTATGTTCTTGCCTCCTTTGTCCTAGATTAATTGACCATAAAAGCATGAGTTTATTTCTGGGCTCTCTCTTCTGTTCCATTGATCTGTGTGTCTGTGTTCCAGTACTATACTGTCTTGATTATTATGGCTTTGTAGTGTATCTTGAAATGGGGAGTTGTGATACCTCCGGTTTTCCCTTTCAAGACTGCTTTGGCTACTTGGGGTCTTTTGTGGTTCCGTATTTTAGAATTATTCTGTGAAGAATGCTGTTGGTATTTTGATACGGATTATACTAAATCTATAGATTGCTTTGGGCAGTAGGGACTTTTTAACAATACTGG
>NW_027718232.1:0-5495 GCF_054177405.1 Leptonychotes weddellii | reverse complement strand
TTTTAAGATTTTATTTATTTATTTGAGAGAGAGAGAATGAGAGAGAGCGAGTACATGAGAGGGGGGAGGGTCAGAGGGAGAAGCAGACTCCCTGCTGACAGCAGGGAGCCCGATGCGGGACTCGATCCCGGGACTCCAGGATCATGACCTGAGCCGAAGGCAGTCGCTTAACCAACTGAGCCACCCAGGCGCCCCTAAATAAATCTTTTTAAAAAAGACCTTGAGTATTAGGATACTTGGAGGGAGGTGTCTCATTAAAACTCACAGATATAGCAAAATGCAATTTGAATTGGAACTTCCACAGTATACATAAAAAACCACAAAACAACCCCCCTTTTTTAAGATTTATTTATTTATCTGAGAGAGAGAGATCACACACAAGCGGGGGGTGGGGGGGAGAGCAGAGGAAGAGGGAGAGACTCTCAAGCAGACTCCCCACTAAGCACAGAGCCTGATGCAGCCTATAGGAAAGGGAAAAATTAAGTCCAGGGCATGAGGCTTCATCATAAAGGAGACAACCAGAAAATTGCACACATTACTTCTTCCTGCATCTCATTAGCCCAGTCTCAGTCATGTGGCCATACCTACCTGCAAGGCAGGAGTGGAAATGTCATCTATAGCTGGGTAGCCGTGGGGGTTATATTACTAAAAGGAAGAGGGATAACAGACACTGGGAGGCACTTAGTGATCTCTGCCTTAATAGATATCAGCCAGGGTTTTGAGAAAACAGATTAAGCACATAAAAAAAAAAAAAAAGGAAACCAAGGCAGTGTCAGGACATGGTCTGTTCAAGAGGACGACAGCAACCTATATGTAACAGTTACATTTGAATAAGCTGTTGGGGACATTTCAATATCCTTCACCACCACCACTAACATCCCTTTCTTTCCTCCTCCTTTCATTTTTTTCCCTCTCAGTCCTTCTTTCATATTCCTAATCTATAGCCCCCTGTTTCCTTTTTTCTTATGTCAACTGCTTGTGATACTGAGGTCTAAAGAATTTGCTGATCACTGACCACAGATAAATTCTTTCTCTCTGTTTGTTAATGGTTGATTGAAGTATATGTGGAGACTGGAAATGGAATACTTTCCTTTAAAAATGTGAGACTCTAGGGGCACCTAGGTGGCTCAGATGGTTAAGCGTCTGCCTTCGGCTCGGGTCATGATCCCAGGGTCCTGGGAACAAGCCCCACATAGGGCTCCTGGCTCGGTGGGAAGCCTGCTTCTCCCTCTCCCTCTACCTCTCCCCCTGCCCATGCTCTCTCTCTCTCTGTATCTCTGTGTCTCAAATGAATAAATAAAAAATCTTAAGAAAAAAATAAATAAATAAAAATGTGAGACTCTAGAAGGATGGGAAAGTACCACAAGAGTTAAAAGAAGCATTGAAGGATTTAATATGGAGACTGTGTAGTTAATGGAGCAAAAGTAAAAGAGTTGTCTAATCAAGATGCAGTCCCAAGAATATGAGATTGATAAAGGGCTCTGTAATAAAAACCTAAAAATGTCTGCATTATGAAAAAAAAGGAAGTCTACTTTGTGAATGACTCAAAACAATTTTAGAAATGCACAAAATCATGAGTAGTTCTGATGTCTTTGTCAGAAAGCAAACCACAAGTCACTTCTCATATCCACTCTTCCACTGATGGGCAAAAATGACCCTACTTCCTTGTACGCTTAAAATTGGCTAAGATGGTAAATTTTACATTATGTATAATTTAACTCAATTTTTGGACTATCCAAAAAATGGCCCTACTTCCTCTCTTTTATCATCACCAGGAGTTTCTGAATAATCTTTTTGAGCACATCCATTTCCTGGCAGTTGAACATTTTCCACTGAGCATTCATCAGCATCCTCCTTCTTTTATCTAATACTTACCTTCTCAACACTCAGTTGCAACATCACACTTCCCAGGGTGAGGTCATCAGAGGGCACCAGAGGTTAACTGATGCTTAATGAATTCCTATCTTCAGCCTGGTGTCCCCTGATTGTTCTAGATGCCATAAACGTTTGTATTACGCAGATAGAAGACAACCATCAGGAGCTACAGTGTGAGTCCTTACAATCATCTTTGAACTATCAAAACATGATGCAGTAATAATATTTCCATTTGTACACCGTTTCCTTTCAAATGCATGAGATTTTCCTCTCCATTCTGGAGGGGTTTTGCCACTGTCCCACTTCATCTTATTAGTTTAGGAAATATCCTCATCTATTTATCCGAATCCCTGTATGGAGCCCTCAGATTCCTGAAAGTCGTAATTTGGTCTACCTGGATGCATGAACTACAAGTCATCACTTACAGAGAAGTTTAAGTCCCACAATAATAGTTATACTAGTAATAGTAATAATTGGTAACAATTTGTGAGCACTCACTTACATGTGTACTATGGATGTATATTAATTAATTTCAAACTGTTTGTGGTTACTTAGATCCTCTTGTAATCTATTGCCAGCCAAATAAGTTGTTTTGTTCTTAAAAGCTACAGAAATATGTTGTAAGACAGTATAAAAAAATGTTCATAAAGAAACCTGACACTACAGCTGAAATATGGTTAGTAAATTTAAAAGTGTATGACTTGTTTTTCTGTGATTTTGTTCTCTTGAAATTTGAGCAGACATTGTTACATCTTACAGGAATAACATTCTCAACTACAGTCTTGTTACAATCTACCCCTTGCATTTCTTTCCTTTCTTTTGGAATCCTAAGAGAAATCTCTGATTTCCAAAGAAGTCTTTGTGGCAACTATTGTATACCATAGGTCCTGATACTTATTTGGGTAAAATGTCTTGAGGAGGTTCCAAAGGAACTTTCTTTATATATGTGTGTGTGTGTGTGTGTGTCTGTGTGTCTGTGTGTGTGTAAGTGGCAGTAACAGGCAGGGGAAGAGTCTTCATTTCTAAATACAACTTTCTGGAAGAGGAGCCATTCAGTGTAACCAATGACAAAAGATAAATATGATCTGTAAACTGCTTTGCTTTTATCTTAAGTGGAGAATCTGGCAAAACATTTATCTTTACCATGACCATGGAATAATTTTAATATGCATGATTACTGGTGCAAATGAAATTAAAATTCCCCTACCATTCAACATCTTATTTAAGAACAAAATGCTCATGAGAGGAGGGTTCAAGATGGGGGCATAGGAAGATCCTGAACTCAGCTTCTCCCATGGGTACCACAAATTTACAGCTACGTATGAAATAATTTCCTCCAAAAAAAAGTGAAAACTATATGAACATATCTTCCACAACAAAGGATAAAGGGCAGCATCAAAACAGATAAGAAGAGCAAAGACAGGTTTCACAAAACAAACACTACGCACAGCAGCAGTCTACAATCAAAAGAGATCTCCAAAATATGGAACATTTTCCCTGAGAAGCAAGGGGTCTGTGTTCTACATCAGGCACCCTAACTTCTAGATCCTGCACAAGAGAGACAAGCCCCCAAAACACATGGCTTTGAAAACCAGTGGGGATTACATTGAGGAAAATCATAGAACTTTAGGGAGTGGGAAATCTGCTCTTAAAGGTTCACACACAGACTCACCTGCCATGAGACCCAGGCAAAAACACCAGCTTGAAAAGTACCTAGACCATATGTGAAGAAGACCCACTTACTAATCTTAAAGTATCTGCCAGAAAGAAAACAGAGACACTGGCAAGTGTCATTTTGGATCACTGGGCATCATTTTTGTGATCTCATTCTAACTTGTTAATGCCGGTGCTAGCAAGTGTCATATTGGAACTCTCCCCACTGACTTGTTAGCACCAAAGTTCATGCCCCACTGAGGGCCCAGCCCACCCCTGAATCACAGTCATGTGTTACAGCTGGGCTGGGCAAGAGTCCCTTTCACCCTTGCACCACAGCCACGGCTTCACCACAGCAGGTGGGCACATGCAGCTCACATAGGGGACACCCCTTGAGCACCTGGCTGTGGTGGCCAGGGAGGATACCACTTCTGAGCCATGGGACATCTCCTACATAAGACCACTCCTTCAAGACTGGGAGAGGTAGCTGATTTGCATAATACATAGAAATAAACACAGAGACACAGGCAAAATGAGGAGACAGAGGAATATATTCCAAATAAAAGATCGAGAAAAAGACCTAAATGAAACAGAGATGAGCAACCTACCTGATAAAGAGTTCAAAGTAATGGTCATAAAAATGCTCACCAAATTGAGGAGAGTGGATGAACACAGTCAGAACTTCAACAGAGATAGAAAATATAATAAAGTACCAAATAGAAGTTACAGAACTGAAGAATGCAATAACTGAATTGAAAAATACACTAGCAGGGTTGGACATAGTCTGGTTGAAGCAGAAGAATGGATCATCAAAGCTGGAAGACAAAAGAGTGGAATTCACTCAGGCAGAGCAGGAAAAACAAAAAAGAATTTTAAAAAGTGAAGATAGCTTAAAGGGACCCTTGGAGCAACATCATGCAAAATATTACTCACATTTTGGTGTCCCTGAAAGAGAAAAGAGAGAGAAAGGGCCAGAAAACTTCTTTGAGGAAATAATGGCTGAAAATTTCCCTCATCTGGGGAAGGACAGAGACATCCATGTGCAGGAAGCCCAGAGAGTTCCCAAAAAATGTGAACACAAAGAAAGCCACACCAAGACACAGTATAATTAAAATGCTGAAATTAAAGAGAGAATTTTAAAAGTGGCAAGAGAACAAATTGTTATGTACAAAGGAAATCCCAGAAGGCTATCAGTGGATTTTTCAGCAGAAAATTTGCAGGCCAGAAAAAAAGTGGCATGAAATATTTCAAGTGCTGCAAGAAAAAAACTTTCAACCAAGAATTCTCTACCCAGCAAGGTTATTATTCAGAATTGAAGGGGAGATTAAGAGTTTTTCAGATAGAGGCAACTGGATGGCCGTTAAGAATCAGTTAACTGTCTGCCTCTTCATTTCAGCTCAGGTCATGATCTTGGGGTCATGAGATGGAGCCCCATGATGGGCTCCCTGCTCAGTGCAGAGTCTGCTTGAGATTCTCTCTCTCCTCTCCCTCTGTCCCTACTCTCACTCTCGTGCTCTCTATAACTAAATAAATAAATAAATAAATAAATAAAACCTTAAAAAAAAAAAACAGTTTTCCAGGTAAACAAAATCTGAAGGACTTCATCACCACTAAACTGGCCTTACAAGAAATGTTAAAGGGACTTTTTTAAGCTGAAAAGAAGTGGCACTAATTAAGAACAAGAAGAAGAGGGGGCGGAGCAAGATGGTGGAGGAGTAGGAGACCTGGATTTCGTCTCCTCTCAGGAATTCAGCTGGATAGGGATCAAACCATACTGAACACCTACAAACCCAACAGGAGATCGAAGAAAAGAATAGCAACAACTCTCTGAACAGAAAAGCGACCACTTTCTGGAAGGTAGGACGTGCGGAGAAGTGAATCCGAGGCGATATTCGGGAGCATAGACGGCGGGGGAGGGGCCCCCGTCGGCCGCTTCTGGCAAGTGATAGAGCCGCGGAGCACAAAAT